>NW_026527860.1:463226-478141 GCF_017976375.1 Cuculus canorus | reverse complement strand
TTCAACCTGAAGAGTGCCCAGGAGATTTTCTGCATCTGAAACCTGA
Source organism: Cuculus canorus (assembly GCF_017976375.1). Classification (NCBI taxonomy): domain Eukaryota; kingdom Metazoa; phylum Chordata; class Aves; order Cuculiformes; family Cuculidae; genus Cuculus; species Cuculus canorus. The sequence continues at coordinate 478,095 of NW_026527860.1, read as the reverse complement.
AGCAGCAAGAAACAAACACTGCTTACACCACTGTCCTCAATCCTTTTGGTAGACAATATATGAGTCCTTGTCTCTGTCACCTGCTTGCACCACGGCTTTCCCTGCTTGACAAGCATTTGTTGATTCCCAGACTTTCCTACCCTGTTTATCTCATGGGCTGATGTTACTCTGCATTGCGAGTCCCTTGCTGCTACGGGCCTGGCACCTGGCAACACAGGTAGAGAGGCCTCTCAGGAAGGCTCACCCTTTTGGCCCCTTTGCAGGGTGCCTTTCAAGCACAGTATCCATCCTAAGAGCACAGGGCTGCTCACTCCGAGTCCCTCTTACCTCTAGTCAAAATGTTTTCTCAATTCTGACAGCCTCTGTGGCCTTGAAATAGAGATGCACGTTAAAATCTGTGCGGGGACCAACAATGCCCATACGTTGTGACACAGAGAAGCCCTCACCGATGTTTTCCAACCCACATTTCCACGAGGCCACAGGCAATTGGGTGCAGTTTTTCAGGACAAGGCTTTTGCTCTCCATCCCGCAGAGACAGGGAAACACTCAGAACCAGCTGCTCCACAGTCATACCAGCCTTGAAACTGGATGAAAATTGAAGCAGTCCTATCCACCCCTCTCAAACCACAGCTGAATATTCTCTCTGTGTCACAAGTCTCAAAGGTGAGGTCCTGGGCTAAAAGCGTATCAAAAATAAAGGAGATCAGTAGGAGCAACTGGGCTGTTCTCTGATCCAGCTGAGAAGACACAAGTGCATCAAGATGCTCATCACACAGCATTGCTGGGGACGACAGAGCTTGTGGCTGTCATGGGATCTCCAAGCCAGCAAAAAAAAAAAACAGTGTGCAAAAGAATGGGAACTGCTGGGAGAAAGAGGGATGTTAGCCCAGCCTCTGATCTCAGCAGCCACACAGCCAGCAAGAAGCAGCCAACTGAACATGAGCCAGCAGTGGCCCAGGTGGCCAAGGCGGCCAATGGCATCTTGGCTTGGATCAGAAACGGGTGACCAGCAGGTCCAGGGAGGTGATTCTGTCCCTGGACTCAGCACTGGTGAGGCCAGACCTTGAATCCTGTGTTCAGTTCTGTGCCTCTCACCACAAGAAGGATGTTGAGGCTCTGGAGCGTGTCCAGAGGAGAGCAACGAAGCCGGGGAAGGGGCTGGAGAACAAGTCTTAGGAGGAGCCGCTGAGGGACCTGGGAGTGTTTAGCCTGGAGAAGAGGAGGCTGAGGGGAGACCTTATTGCTCTCTACAAATACCTGAAAGGAGGTTGGAGTGAGGACGGTGCTGGCCTCTTCTCCCAAGTGACAGAGGACAGGACAAGGGGAATGGCCTCAAGCTCCACCAGGGGAGATTCAGACTGGACATCAGGAAAAAAAATTTCACAGAAAGGGTCACTGGGCCCTGGCAGAGGCTGCCCAGGGAGGGGGTGGAGTCCCCATCCCTGGAGGGGTTTAAAGGACAGGTAGACGAGGTGCTCAGGGAAATGATATAGTGGCAGATAGGAATGGTTGGACTCGATGATCCAAGAGGTCTTTTCCAACCTGATGATTCTATGATTCTAAGAGAAGCTGAAGGGGACCCCACTGACAGTGTTGCTGTCCAGAAGAACAGCCGCAGGATGACTGACCTGTGGAGAAGCACCCTGTTGAAGTGCACCTTTGTGGGGCTGACCTGCAGCTCCACCCACACCCCCTGGCATCACAGGTGGAAAACCACCAGCTCGGGGTTATCTTTAACATAGCAGACGAGGTTGTTTTCCACAAACCCAGCTGAAATGGGGAGTGGCCCAACACTCAGCTCCTAGCTCCATCCCTGCAAGAAGAAATAGAATGATAGATTCATAGAATCACTAGGTTGGAATCGACCCACTGGATCATTGAGTCCAACCATTCCTAACAATCCCCAAACCACGCCCCTCAGCACCTCACCCACCCGACCATTAAAGACCTCCAGGGAAGGTGACTCAACCACCTCCCTGGGCAGTCTCTGCCAGTGCCCAATGACCCTTTCCACGAAACATTTTTTCCTCCCGTCCAGTCTGTTAATGGGAACATGGAGGAGGGATGGAGGCGGATGCGGGAAAAAGATGCCGGGGAGGGATGCAAGGGATTCAAGAGTGATGCGCAAGACAGGGAGAGAGGGATGCGTGCGAGAGAGAGGGATGGGGATGCGAGAGATAGTGGGACGCAAGGTCGGGGGAGGGGGGGAGCACCAGAAGAGAGATGCAAGAGGGAAGCCAGAGGGATACAGCTCCTGTGCTGCAAGCATGGGTCTCCCACTGCTCATCGGGAGATCTGCCTCAGGCTACAAGTTTTCAGGAAGATTGTATAATATAAATATATAATCGTATGTTGGCCCCCTGAGGATCCCAGAGTTTGGTTAGATTGCATGGACGCTGGTATCCGTGTCTGTCTCCGTAAATCTGTATCTGTACAGGCTGCCTTCAAGTGCATTTCTTTTACTCGCACTTTGGACAACACTCAGTAAAGAAACGCTTCCTGATGTCCAGCCTGAACCTCCTGCCCTGGCACAGCTTTGAATCATTCCCAAGCATCCTATCCTGCACATCTAGGAGAAGACATCAGCACTTCCCTCTCCACTTCCCACCGCTTGAGAAGCTGTAGAGAGCAATGAGGTTACCCCTCAGCCTCTTTCTCTCCAAATTAGATAAACCCAAAATCCTTAGCTGTTCCTTGTAGGACATTCCTTCCAGGTCTTTCACTAGTTTTCTTGTCCTCCTCTGGATGCTTTCCACGGCCTTCACATCCTTTTTAAATCGTGGAACCCAGAACTGCACCCAGAACTCACGGTGAGGCTACACCGATGCCTCATACAGAGGGATAATCGCCTCTTTTCACCTGCTGTCAACATCAACCCTTGTCTTCTCTTCAACAATCCTGTTCATATCCCCTTCCCCCACGGATTCTGGTTTAAAGACCTCTCCATCAGTCCCACAATCTTACCTCCAAAGATGCATTTTCCCTATCAGGACCGGTGGATGCCACCCGGCCCCTGCACCACAACCTATTCCTCTACCTCACTTGAGAAGTACTAACTCAGCAAAGCAAGCACTAGAGTTTATCATCCCTGCTACCAAAGTCAGTGCATCAACCAACTAACAGCTAAAAAGCATGTAAAATACAGGCCTGCCTTTAGGATGGAAAACTGCTTTCAATACAAAGACCAACACACGAGTCTGAAAATTGTCCTTCAAAACCCAACCTGAGTCACCTGATCAGTAGTTTACGAGGTTGTTGCACCACCCAGTATTAATGACATAATATTTAAAATGAAAGATCTACTTAACATCAATGAAACCAACACAACTGTGGGGGAATCTCCATTATAACAAAAGCCTGGTTTATGTCTTGTGGAGAGTTTTTGTAGAGACGTGACTTGAGGAGAAGGGACATGAGAAAATACAGCTGGTGAAATAATAGCAGCCTCGTACAAGGCCACAGTCTCCTTGAGCAAGAAGTTAGGCGATAACAGGAGATAAAAACAGGAGCTAGAAAAACCACAAACATCCTAGGAATGTAGCAATAGAGGCAGGGCTGACACTCTGTATTGGACCAGTGATGAGCCTTACTTTTGCAATATGTATGAGCCTTATTACTGCTATTATAAAAGCATGCCTATCGTATCAATAAACCGAGACTTGTTGATCATCATCGGATGTGTTTGTCTCCCGTTGACTCCGTCAAATGGTGACCCCAACCGACCGGACACCACGGACGACTTCGTTAAATGGTGATCCCCGACATGCCGGAGCAAAATGCAGGCATTGAACCACGGACAAGCAACGACAGGGTAAAAGGTTCGGGTCCCAGAGCAGCCGGGACGGCAATAAGCGCGAATAAAAGTAAGGTGACCGTATAGACGAGCCTGAGGACGCGCCGTGCTCTGGGCGACCATATAGATGGGCCCGGCCGATACGTGCTGCCGAGACCTTGAGGGGCTGCAACAGCGCTGATAAATTAGGTATGGAAAGGCAAGCAGCATATAATTTATTTACCACTTTCCTGGAAAAGCGGCAGGTTAAGGGAATAGATTTGCAGAAGGAGTTAACGAGTCTTTTAACATATGGGCATGCTAAAGGCTTATTCATAAATCCGCATACCGTACATGAGCTGACAGAGTGGCGAAAGTTCGGAGATGTGTTGTGGGAGGCTACATTACAGGATGATAAAACGGCAAAAAAGTTGGGAAAGCTATGGAGGGTGGTACATAACGAGCTTTTACAGTACCAGGCAGAAAAGAAAGCAGCTGAGCAAGCATCTGCTGCTCACACAAAAAATAGAAACTATGAAAGCGAATGGTCCCAAACTACTCCTTTGCCCCCTACGGTCACGCAGGTGGCTTTACCCCCCCCGCCGCCACCGCCTTCTGGCTCTGGCTCAGAGGCAGCTTCTGAGCCGTCCGCACCCCCCGAAGAGCAGGGGCCGCGGCCGAAAGCGCCCCCGGCCGTTCTCCCTCTGGGCAATGAGACAACCCCTGGGGCAGAAAGCGAGTTAGCGGAGGTCATTGCCAGGGAGCGGAGAGAAGCTTGGGCTGCGCTTGCAAAAGACGGCTTGGAAAGGGGAGATGACGGTGCGGTTAATGCAGCAGCACAGCTAGCATGCCCGGTGACCTTCCAGGCTCAGGCAGGGGGAGGACTGATGGCAACAATTACTGCCCTTGATTGGAAATTGCTGTCACAGTTGCGATCTACAGTCAGCCAGTTCGGGGTGACAAGTGAGCCAGTAAAGCAGATGTTAGACTACATATGGGGCACTCAAGTGCTTCTGCCCGCTGATTGTAGAGGAATAGCAAAGTTAATATTTACACAGCATCAACAGCTTTTATTTAATGCACATTGGCAAGCGATTGTTAACGAATGCGTGGCAGCACAGAGGCAGCCAGCAGATCCTCTTCATGGAGTGACAGCTGAGGAGCTTATGGGGCTGGGAGCGTTTCTCCGCACGGAAGCTCAGGCTATGGTGGGACCAGACAAGTGCCGAGAGGCTATGAGATTGGTCAGATTGGCTATAGATAAGGTAAAAGAACCTGGAGGAGTACCCGTATATATGGAAATCAAGCAGGGTCAGGAAGAACCGTTTGGTACATTTATAGATAGGGCTGCTGCCGCAATAGAAAAAGCAGGGGTACCCGAACACATGCGAGGGGCACTGCTAAAACAGTGCGCTCTTCAAAACTGTAATCAGGCTACACGGAATGTGATTAACACCTTGGGTGCAAATTGGACCATAGAGGAGGCATTAGAAAGGATGGCTCAAATGCCGGTAGGGTCACAAGCATTTTTAGTAGATGCTATTAAGCAGCTGGGGTTGGGATTACAGGAACAGGCAAAGGCTTCACAAAATCAGGTGTTAGCTGCTCTCGCATCCCTTCGAGCGTCAGCTGCAGCTGATTTGGCTCCATCGGGAACCCGTACGCGATGCTACAGATGCGGAGGCATGGGTGCCTGCAAAGTGGACTAAACCTGTTCTCGATGCAACGACTGCCAAGCAATCTGACGGAGGAAGACAAAAGGAGAATAGAGGAGAAGCTGCCACTGATCCTACAGCCGCTGCTGTCACAGTTGAAAGGATACTCAAAAGCCATCGACAGGGCTTTGAAGCACTGCCAGACTTTTGAAGGACTGATTACAACTATTGAATGGTTATCAGAAGTTTCACTGCAGGGGCCAGCGGGTCAAAATTGTCTTGACTGTAATAGTCCGTGTGCGCTGCTTGGGTGGCTTTACACTGCGGGGGTTGCGATAAGATCTTTTGGATAGAACAGTCCCTAGTACGTGACTTATGGTGTAACAGGTGTGTATTTAACCATAACTTTAACAGCCGGCAGAGAGAGCTGCAAGAGCAAACAGGGCTAGCAACAACCGCGGCCTTAGCGCTTTTTGAAGCACCTGAACAGCAAATATTGGCTTACTACCGTTGGGAATTGGAGAATATTGTTAAAAGGGTTACAGTTCAAGGTAGATCTCATATTATCTCTGCGAGGTGTAGGAAATTGGTACCCATAACACAGCATTCCGTGGTAGGGCCCATAAGAGGAGATCCTGACAGGGAATTGGATCAGTGCTTGAGCAAGTTACAGGAGTTAAAACTGCAACGGCTAGGAACAGTAAGGGTTAAAAGGAATAAGAGGGAGAAAGGATAGAGGAAGAAAAATGAAGGCTACTGTTTCTGCTCTATTGCTTAGTGCTGTAGTAGCCAGCATAGCAGGAGTTATACGCTTTACACGCTTTAATCAGCCAAGAGATAACATCTGGGTAACATGAGCAAACCAAACTAATCAATCGTCGCTTTGCCTTAGCTTAGGAGGGGTTACTAATCCTTTCTGAACTTGCCTGATTAGGTTTGCCTGTTTGGTCCCCAGGGGAATTTTGTGGTTTTGTGAACGAAAGCAGCCTGTGCAAAAACTTATCGAGCGCTGAGGGCTGTAGCCAGGTGTCTCCCAAGTGGGGAGGTAACCCTCAGATTGAGGATGGCTGCCAACAATGTGAGATCATACTGTCCTTGAACATCACCCTGCACTCTCCCCCAGAAGAATTAGATCTCTTTGGAAGTGCAAATGCCAGTTTATCCAATGTCAAACAGGGGGGTTGGTTCGGTTTTGAGCCACTGAACCTAAATGACTTTAACAAGAATCGCAAATATTGGGCCAGCCTAGACTCATCCCTGGAATCAGGAACAGTGAATAGCCAGCTTTACTCCCGATGTAACGGTGCCAACATTACGGCCCCGAAGAAATTGCCCCCCAGGATATTTTTAATTTGTGGAGACAGAGCTTGGAATGGTACACCGGCAAAGCCACAGGGAGGACCTTGCTACTTGGGGAAATTATCGTTGTTCCATCGTAATGTATCCTTATTAGTGCAATAGAGTCAAAACACAAGCAGAGAAAAACACAGTGTGCACGAGCTAGACTGCGGTCAGATAGGGGAACCCATGTTTTGGAGTCAGACGAACCTTCTTGCTCAGAAAGAAAATGGGGGAAATGTGGAGAGTTTTTGTAGAGGCATGGCTTGAGGAGAAGGGACGTGAGAAAATACAGCTGGTGAAATAATAACAGCCTCGTACAAGGCCACAGTCTCCCTGAGCAAGAAGTTAGGCGATAACAGGAGACAAAAACAGGACCTAGAAAGACCACAAACATCCTAGGAATGTAGCAATAGAGGCAGGGCTGACACTCTGTATCGGACCAATGATGAGCCTTACTTTTGTAATATGTATGAGCCTTATTACTGCTATTATAAAAGCATGCCTATCGTATCAATAAATCGAGACTTGTTGATCATCATCGGATGTGCTTGTCTCCCGTTGACTCCATCAGGGGCGGGGGTGGGGGGATGATGCTGAACTGGATGGGCTTTGAGGTCACGTGAACCCAAACCATTCCATGACTCCGTGATTCTATGATTCTACCAAAGGGAAGGGTGTTGTCCACAGCCAGAAAGAGCAGCCCCACACAGACCCTGCTCGGAGCATCTCTCAGCCAGCTGGGGTTCATGGTTTCACGCCTGTGCCCCAGTCTGGCTGAGGAGAGCAAGCGTCCCTTGGCAAAACACAGGCTGAGGGGATCCTCGAGGCTGCTGCCGATGGCTTGTGTGCACCTCACTCATTCTGAATGGAATTGGCTTAGAGCTGGAGAAAAATTAGTTGAAAGCTGTTGGATTATGGCCTGGAAATGCCTTTGGGTGCCTGAATGGAGGAATTGCAGAGCTCAGCAGTGAGGCCTGGGAAGCAAATCCTCAGGGCAGGGCTGGCTCCCTCCCAGCCCGGCTCCTGAGCAGCACAGGAGTTTCCTGAACACCCAGGAAAGCTGTTGCAGCATTGAGCAGACGCCAACATGGGAGAGGCACGGATGCTGTGGGAGAGGCTGAGTGGTGAAATAACTGTGAGGGGAGGAGAATGAAGCCCCTTTTCCAGACAGGAATCCTCCTGCCATTGCACAGCTGTTCACAGAGGGTTGGTTGAGGTGTAGTTTGGAGTTGTTTCGATCTTCCCATTCAATGCATGGGATAAACCACATCCTGAGACAGGCGTTAGGAAACAAAAAGTCAGGAAAGAGGTGTTTGCTCTCACATTTCCTTTGGGAAGGCTTTGTCTGGCACGTGCTGCTCCAGTGCTGGGTGCTTACATTCCTGTGCCAGAGAGTTTTACTTCTCCTTGGACTTCTGCCACTATCTCTGTGCACGAACACTGCAGGGGGAACCTTGGTCTGGAGAGCTCAGAGAATCTTTGCCCTTGTCTTGTAAGAGTAAAGCTACCGCAGCATTCCTCTTGCTGTGTTTGGTTTCTTTGTCCAGCAGAGAAGGGCTTCTCCCTCTGCTTTGCCTGGATGGGGACCGCTCATGAGCCGGTGAGCGGTGTGGATGTTCACCACAAAAACCTCTGTCTCTGAGCAGTCTGGGACATCTTTCCTACCCGGGGTCTCTGCTGGCCTCTTCCAGGCCCTGAGGAAATGACTTTTCTTTTCCTTTACAGATTCCCAATCTAGAGAAGAAACAAGAGTCCCCTTCCAGTCTGGGGTCACTGAGTCCTCCAAGGAGAAGAGCCCTGACCATCCTCAGCAAGGACACATGGATTCAGAACCATCCATCTCCCCAAAAAGGAACAGTCTCCTAAGGACCCTCACAGAGAAAAGCCCTTTCCGTTCCCCTGGCACAACCAAGTCAAAGGACCAGGCTGCTGAGGAACAGCCCGCATGCCAGACTGCTTCTTCAGTTCACCCAAAGCCAAGGAGAAGGAGCAGGAGAGGAAAATGGGACGGGGACTGTCAGGTCCCTTTCAAAAGTCCTACAAATTTCTTAAATTCTGATGGGATCAAATTGTGGTGAAATGACACCACCTATCCTCTTCCATGACTGCATTTAGTTGACACGTTTGTTGTCTCAGGCAATGGCTGAGGCTGTTTGGAAATAAGTGTTGGTTTCTTTGTAGGAAAAATTAAGAGTCATAGAACCATAAAATGTCCTGACTGTGAAGGGGCTTTCTCGTGATATCCAATCTAAACCTCTCCTGGTGCATCTTCCTGCCGTTCCCTTGGGTGGATAAGGTATCCCATGGCCAGGTGTGTCTCAAGAACTCATAATCCAGTAGGAAGGCAATGGCTGTGAAGGGGGATTTGAGGTCACTTCTGCCTCTGCAGGGGACGGGACAACAGCAGGAACATGGCTGGGAAAGAGACTGTGGGGTCACCGATTTCTGAAGCTGATAGGTCAGACGCTGCTCCATGGCTGGGATTTGTGCTTTGAAGCTCACATCTGGCAGTGCCTCTGACAGGCCAGCACAAGGCAGCTGGTTGGCTCATTGATTATAAGATCCCATGGAAAGGTCGGGTCAAAGAACAGTGGGGTCATAGAAGACCTGGGTCATTAAAGAACTGGGGCATAGAAGAATCAATTTATGGCAGTTTCATAGCAGGATCGAAGGAGAGTCAGACTACAGAAGACTTTGGGCATAGAAAAGTCATAGAAGATTCAGGTCAAAGAAAGGTTGTAGAAGAGTTGGGTAGCAGAGGTATTGGGTGTTAGAAGGGTCATAGGTGAGTCAGATCATGTGAGAGTCAGGTTATAGAAGGCTCAGAGATCAGTCAGGTCATAGAAGGTTTGGGTCATAGAAGATTTGGGTCATAGAAGGGGGTGGTCAATGAATGGTCGTAGAATATCAGGTCATAGAATAGTCATAGAAGAGTTAGGTCATAGTAGAGTCACGTCGCGGAAGGAACAAAGAGTCATAGAAGAGTGGGGTCACAAAAGGGTTCAGATATAGAGGAATTGAAGAAGACTCGGCGTATAGAAATGTTAGAGAAGAGTTGGGTAATAGAAGGGTGGGGTCATAAAAATATCACATGACAGAAGAGTAATAGAAAAATGAAATAATCAAAGTGCAGTGTCATAGAAGATTCTGGTCATAGAAGGGTCATAGGAGTGTTGGGTCATACAAGGTCAGGTCATAGAAGTGTTGGATCAGAGAAGACCTGGGCCATAGTAATGTTGGGTGATAGAAGTGTCCGGTCTCAAAAGGGTAACAGAAGAGTCAGGTCATAAAAGAAAAGAGTCATAGAAGAACAGGATCATAGAAGATTTGGGTCATAGAATAATATTAGGGTGATAGAAGAGTCAGGTCAAAGAAGGGTCATAGAAAAGTTCTATTACAGAAGAATAAGCTCATAGAAGAGTGATAGAAGAGTTGTGTCACACAAGAGTCAGGTCAGAGTAGAGTCACAGGTGAGTCGAATTATTCAAGAGTTGGGTCTTAGAAGAGTCGGGTCACAGATGGGTGACAGGAGAGTCAGGTCATAGAATATTCATGAGAGAGTTGGGTCGCACAGGAGTCAGGACAGAGAAGTTCCCGCACTTAGAAGGTTGGGTGTTAAAAGTGGCCTTGTGGTATGCACAGAGAGGGAACCTGGACTGCAGCCAGGCCAGTCTGGACACCCTGGAGAGGGGCAAGTGCTCTGCAGCCTGCCAAAACCTCGCTCACCACAACTCTTTCACTGTACACCGGTGTTTCCATCTCTGAGTCACTTCCTCGGTCACGTTCTGAAGAGAAACTTAAGCAGAAGCCCTAAGCCTTCAGGCTCTGCCCTGAGGAGATCCCTTTGCTCTATGGAAAGGCTGTTGTGGAGGCAGCTCTGTCCCACAAGTGCCCACTGCCTGTCCCTGCCTGCGGGCACAGCACTGCCACGCAGCACCGCTGTGACCAAGCTCAGAGCCCTCAGGCCTTCCAGCAAGGCAAGGGGTGAGGAGGAGAGTGTGGAAGTGGAGAGAGAACAGCTCTGGGAGATCAAACGCTGGTGCCTGGCAGTGCTGCCATTTCGAGACTCTTTTTCCCCATCATCTGTGCGCACAGGAACTGTCTCTGCACCTCCTGAAAGGCCTTGGACAAAAGATACCCGGAAACAAAAGTCATTGAATATCCCTTTACTTTGTTGAAACACACAGAGAACACAGCTCCCCATTTACTCAGGCTGCAGGAAAAACAAAGCCGTCACTGCAGGCGCTTTACTTGGTTTCAACAGAGAGGGAGCACAGCTCCTCATTGGCAGAGCTCAGACAGACAACAACAGTAAACAATGAAAGAGAAAGGACATCATGATAAATAAAAAAACCCACCAGCAACAAAATACACAGAAGCCATTCTGGCTGTGCCATGAGTTCTATGAAAATGGTTATGCAGAGCATGACGGGTAATTTATTGCTTCAGAGACCCATCCAGATATCAGTTTCCAAACTGCATCCTTGAGCTGCTGGTTCCTCAAGCTGTAGATGAAGGGGTTCAGTGCTGGAGGCACCACTGAGTACAGAACTGACACCACCAGGTCCAGAGATGGAGAGGAGATGGAAGGGGGCTTCAGGTAGGCAAATGCTCCAGTGCTCATAAGCAGGGACACTGCAGCCAGGTGAGGGAGGCACATGGAAAAGGCTTTGTGCTGTCCCTGCTCTGAGGGAATCCTCAGTACGGCCCTGAAAATCTGCACATAGGACACCAAAATGAAAATAAAACAGCCAAAAACTAAACAGACAACAAACACACTGATCCCAGCTTCCCTGAGGTAGGAGTGTGAGCAGGAGAGCTTGAGAATCTGGGGGATTTCACAGAAGAACTGGTCCACTGCATTGCCCTGGCAGAGGGGCAGAGAAAATGTATTGGCCGTGTGCAGCAGAGCATCGAGAAACCCAGCGCCCCAGGCAGCTGCTGCCATGTGGACACAAGCTCTGCTGCCCAGGAGGGTCCCGTAGTGCAGGGGTTTGCAGATGGCAACGTAGCGGTCATAGGACATGATGGTGAGAAGAGAGTACTCTGCTGCAATGAAAAACAGAAAGAGAAAGACTTGAGAAGCACATCCTGTGTGGGAGATGGCCCTGGTGCTCCAGAGAGAATTTGCCATGGATTTGGGGACAATGGTAGAGATGGAACCCAGGTCAAGAATAGAGAGGTTGAGGAGGAAGAAGTACATGGGGGTGTGGAAGTGGTGGTCACAGGCAATGGTGGTGAAGATGAGGCCATTGCCCAGGAAGGCAGCCAGGTAGATGCCCAGGAAGAGCCAGAAGTGCAAGAGCTGCAGCTCCCGTGTGTCTGCGAATGCCAGGAGGAGGAACTGGGTGATGGAGCTGCTGTTGGACATCTGCTGCCTCCGTATATGAAGCACTGAACATGAAGAAGAATATAGCGACAAAGCCATTTAACACAATACACACAGCCCCAGTGTTATAATTTTACAGTTAAAACTTCTCTACAGTCTCCAACGTGAAAGAGAGAGAGAGGGTTATTTACAGTTCTCTCCCATATTGGCTTGAGATTTTCATAGATGTCAAAAACCCTCAATATTTATGTGCATTCAGGGACAACAAAGCAATTCCTGCGAGGTGAGAGCATTGCCTGTGGCTCAGTGCAGAGGGAGGGGAGCTGCTCTGTCCCTCGCTCTTGTTCCCAGCTGCCCTGGGCTTGCACCTTTCTGAGATGAAGGGGGATCACATTCCCATGGTACCCTGAGAAGTCACCGCTGAGAGCAGAGGGATCCACCTCACACGACTCAGTGTCTCACCCTTTCCTAAGGTCTCAGCCCCTGCTGTCAGCCCAGGACACACACGGCACATTTCACAAACCCGGCAGCATTTCCTTGGTTGTAGCTTCCCTACGCTTCTCCACAGGGCTTTCAGGTAACACCAAGATCTGAGAGGACAGGTTTGCATTCTGGAGGGAAGCTCACAGCTTGGAAGGACACCTAAGGAGAAAGCCAAATGTCCTCAAGATGGCATTTGATGAAGAGGGATCGAGCTCCTTCCCCAGCCCCACTGACTGCATTGCCCACAGCCTCACAGCTCAGAGCAAAGCTGGGACACGGGTTCCCATGGACACAATGGCAGGAAAGGAGCCACCAGGGCAGTGGGTGACTGTACAGCTGCAACTCCCATCCCCAGAGAGCCTGGCAGTGAGAATGAGAGAACAACAGCAAGAACAGAGACAAGGGGAGAAACAGGGAGAAAGAGAGTGAGGGTCTGGCTGCGAGAGGCCAGGGCAGAGGCAGCCGGGCACACAGACAGTGTTCCCCTTCCCCAGCTGTGCTCACCCCCTCCCAGACACCAACCTTGCCGGGCAGTTGCTCTCAGCCCCTGTGCTCTGGAGAGGGCACTGGAGCTGTGGCTGCAGAGGAGGGGGTTCAGCCCTGGAGCCCAGAGCCCTGAGGGCAGAGGCTTTGCTGGGTGGGAGAGGAGGCCAGGGGGCTTGCTCAGAGGAAGGGGCTGCCCTGCAGGGGAGCACACAGAGCTTTAGGAGTCCTGCCTCCCACAACATCTCTGTTTTAAATTTCCTCTCATTCCCTGATCCTGTTCCTGGTGCATGGAGAATTCTGTCCTTGGAGCTGTTTCCCTGTCTCCTGTTCTTACCCTCCTTGCAGAACCCATTCCAGACTCTGAGAACTCCCCTAAAGGAACCTTCCTCTTTGCAGGGCTCTGCCTGGGCACATGGTCTGTTTGAAAGTTCCAGAGGGCAAAAGAGCCTGGTGGGTCCAGCAGAGGTGACGATGCTGCTGTCCATAGGCATCAATGTGCTTTAGGAGGAGTATTTCAGACCCGTTGTTCACTCACAGTTAAAGCTCAGTAGTCTCAGTGATTTGTTCATGCATCAGGACCTCTTCTTCCATTACTTTCTCCAAATTCCCCAAGAGCAGAAACTGAAAAGAAAGAATTAGGAAAACTCGTTAACTTCAATGTCCTTCCCTTTGAAATGTCCCCTCAGAATCACTCGGGGGTGATTTGGAACTGTGAGCAGACCCGATCCATGCAGCAAACTCTGAGCAGCAAAATGACCCTCTCCTGCCAGGAGGTGCTTCTTGCAGCCACAGCTTCTCCCTGCAGCACAGTGGGGATCTCCCCGGGCAGGCTGAGCGCTGACTCCGGGAGGTGGCAGAGTCTCTTCCAGCACACAGACCCCTATGGTGCAGGGACCCTGCTCTGAACGACAGCCTGGGGCACCCCTGGCTGCACCCCCTGCCTTCACAGCCCTTCCAAAGTGCCCCACAAGAGCCCCCTCCTCACACATCCCATGAGCTGGGGGCTGTGCCAGCTTGAGGAGAGCCCACCAGGATCTACACCTGCATTGCCCTGCACCCAGACTCACCGTGTCCAGGACTGCCAAGGTTACTCCTCCCATCAGCTCTCAGTCATCCTCCCACTCCTGACCACCTTTAAGCTCTCTCTGCCTTTATCATCTCTCCGAGAAACCCTGGGAGTGCCCTCAGCCCTGCTGGGCTTTGCAGAGTTCCTGGGCAGAGCATGAGCTCCCTCAGTGCCAGGAGCCCAGCCCAGCTCAGCAGCAGAGGAGCAGCCCAGGGCATTGTAATGACCCCTCTGGTGGGTTTGATGCTGAGTCCATGAACCTCAGACCCTGAGAGGAAGTTGAACAAACCTCTCAAGAAGTAAAATTCAGTTTCAAACTCCAAAGTTTCTTGTAGTGTTAATGGGTCCCAGTGAGGGCACTGCTGAGAAAGCATCTCCAGGGCCCCGTTAGAGCAGGAAAGTGGAGGCAGTGATGAAAGGTTGGGAAAAGCACGGTAAAGGTGGCTCTGATGCTGAGTCAACCTGGATGTGTTTCCAGAATCCAAAGGCCCAAACCCTTGTAGCGAATAAAGGCAAGGACTTCCTTTCGGGGTGACAAATGAAATTAATGTAATATGAAATGCAAAGGCTTATATAGTCCCTCTGTACTCAGTCAACATCTACCCCATGAATTTCCACCGAGTAATGACTAATGCTGCAGCTGTGCTCCTTGTCTTTATGCTTTGGATTTTTACTTGGATTTATACATTCTTTTAAAGATTCCAAGGTCTTCTAGCAAGCTTCAACACCTCGGCCGC
>NW_026527860.1:442236-462726 GCF_017976375.1 Cuculus canorus | reverse complement strand
TGGACCTTGTGGTGTCGTTTCTGTACTCAGTGGTCCCTCCAGCATTGAATCCCCTCATCTACAGCTTGAGGAACCAGCAGCTCAAGGATGCAGTGTGGAAACTGATATCTGGATGATTCTCTGAAGCAATGAACTGCTCATTATCTGCTGCATAGCAGTTATCCTGCTTCTGCAACTGAGGAGCTGTGGTCCCCCTGTGTTGAAACCAAATAAAACACCTTCAGTGACTGCGTTCTTTTTCCTGAGATCTTTCCCTTTTCTTACTGGTCGGCTGTGTAAATGTGGAGCTGTACTCTCTATGTGTTTCAACAAAAGAAAGAGATATTCAACGACATTTGTTTCCTGATATCTTTCCTCCAAAGCCTTTTTTGAGTTGCAGGGACAGTTTCTGTGGGCAGGGGTGGAGGGGAAAAGAATTCCGTCATGGCAGCACTGCCAGGCACCTGTACTTGATCTCCCAGAGCTGTTCTCTCTCCACTTCCACACTCTCCTCCTCACCCCTTGCCTTGCTGGAAGGCCTGAGGGCTCTGAGCTTGGTCACAGCGGTGCTGCGTGGCAGTGCTGTGCCCGCAGGCAGGGACAGGCAGTGGGCACTTGTGGGACAGAGCTGCCTCCACAACAGCCTTTCCATAGAGCAAAGGGATCTCCTCAGGGCAGAGCCTGAAGGCTTAGGGCTTCTGCTTAAGTTTCTCTTAAGAACGTGACCGAGGAAGTGACTCAGAGATGGAAACACCAGTGTACAGTGAAAGAGTTGTGGTGAGCGAGGTTTTGGCAGGCTGCAGAGCACTTGCCCCTCTCCAGGGTGTCCAGACTGGCCTGGCTGCAGTCCAGGTTCCCTCTCTGTGCATACCACAAGGCCACTTTTAACACCCAACCTTCTAAGTGCGGGAACTTCTCTGTCCTGACTCTTGTGTGACCCAACTCTCTCATGAATATTCTATGACCTGACTCTCCCATCACCCATCTGTGATCCGACTCTTCTAAGACCCAACTCTTGAATAATTCGACTCACCTGTGACTCTACTCTGACCTGACTCTTGTGTGACACAACTCTTCTATCACTCTTCTATGAGCTTATTCTTCTGTAATAGAACTTTTCTACAACCCTTCTTTGACCTGACTGTTCTATCACCCTAATATTATTCTATGACCCAAATCTTCTATGATCCTGTTCTTCTATGACTCATTTCTTTTATGACCTGACTCTTCTGTTACCCTTTTGAGACCGGACACTTCTATCACCCAACATTACTATGGCCCAGGTCTTCTCTGATCCAACACTTCTATGACCTGACCTTGTATGATCCAACACTCCTATGACCCTTCTATGACCGGAATCTTCTATGACACTGCACTTTGATTATTTCATTTTTCTATTACTCTTCTGTCATGTGATATTTTTATGACCCCACCCTTCTATTACCCAACTCTTCTCTAACATTTCTATACCCTGAGTCTTCTTCGATCCCTCTATATCCCGACCCTTTTGTGACCCCACTCTTCTATGACTCTTTGTTGCTTCTGCGACGTGACTCTACTATGACCTCACTCTTCTATGACTCATCTATGACCTGATATTCTATGACCATTCAGTGACCACCCCTTCCTATGACCCAAACTTCTATGACCTGACTGATCTCTGAGCCTTCTATAACCTGGCCCTTGTATGACCTGACTCACCTATGACCCTTCTAAGACCCAGTTCCTCTACTATCTGACTCTTCTACAACTTTTTTTTGACCCAAATCTTCTATGACTCTTCTATGCCCAAAATCTTTTATACTCTGACTCTCCTTCGATCTTTCTATGAAACTGGTATTATACAATTCTTCTATGACTGAGTTCTTTTATGACCCAGGTCTTCTATGACCCCACCATTCTATGACCTGACCTTTCTATGGGCTCTTATAGTCAATGAGCCAACTGGGTGCCTTCTGCTGGCCTGTCACAGACACTGCCAGATGTGAGCTTCAAAGCACAAATCCCAGCCATGAAGCAGCGTCTGACCTATCAGCTTCAGAAATCGGTGACCCCACAGTCTCTTTCCCAGCCATGTTCCTGCTGTTGTCCTGTCCCCTGCAGAGGCAGAAGTGACCTCAAATCCCCCTTCACAGCCATTGCCTTCCTACTGGATTATGAGTTCTTGAGACACACCTGGCCATGGGATACCTTATCCACCCAAGGGAACGGCAGGAAGATGCACCAGGAGAGGTTTAGATTGGATATCACGAGAAAGCCCCTTCACAGTCAGGACATTTTATGGTTCTATGACTCTTAATTTTTCCTACAAAGAAACCAACACTTATTTCCAAACAGCCTCAGCCATTGCCTGAGACAACAAACGTGTCAACTAAATGCAGTCGTGGAAGAGGATATGTGGTGTCATTTCACCATAGTTTGATCCCATCAGAATTTAAGAAATTTGTAGGACTTTTGAAAGGGACCTGACAGTCCCCGTCCCATTTTCCTCTCCTGCTCCTTCTCCTTGGCTTTGGGTGAACTGAAGAAGCAGTCTGGCATGCGGGCTGTTCCTCAGCAGCCTGGTCCTTTGACTTGGTTGTGCCAGGGGAACGGAAAGGGCTTTTCTCTGTGAGGGTCCTTAGGAGACTGTTCCTTTTTGGGGAGATGGATGGTTCTGAATCCATGTGTCCTTGCTGAGGATGGTCAGGGCTCTTCTCCTTGGAGGACTCAGTGACCCCAGACTGGAAGGGGACTCTTGTTTCTTCTCTAGATTGGGAATCTGTAAAGGAAAAGAAAAGTCATTTCCTCAGGGCCTGGAAGAGGCCAGCAGAGACCCCGGATAGGAAAGATGTCCCAGACTGCTCAGAGACAGAGGCTGTTCTGGTGAACATCCATCCCGCTCACCGGCTCAAGAGCGATCCCCATCCAGGCAAAGCAGAGGGAGAAGCCCTTCTCTGCCGGACAAAGAAACCAAACACAGCAAGAGGAATGCTGCGGTAGCTTTACTCTTACAAGACAAGGACAAATATTCTCTAAGCTCTCCAGACCAAGGTTGCCTCTGCTTTGTTTGTGCACAGGGACAGTGGCAGAAGGCCAAGTAGAAGTGGGCCTCTCTGGTAGGGGAATGCCAGCACTCAGCACTGGAGCGGCACGTGCCAGACAAAGCCTTCCCGAAGAAAAAGTGAGAGCAAACATATCTCTCCTGACTTTTTGTTTCCTAATGCTTGTCTCAGGATGTGATTTAGCCCACACAGTGAATGGGAAGATCAAACCAACACCAAACTGCACTTCACCCAACTCTCTGTGAACAGCTCTGCAGTGGCAGGAGGATTCCTGTCTGGAAAAGGGGTTTCCTTCTCCTCATCCTCCAATGCTCACAGTTATTTCACCACTCGGCCTCTCCCACAGCATCCATGCTTCTCGTATGACGGTGTCTGCTCGATGATGCAACAGCTTTATTGGGTGTTCAGGAAACTCCTGTGCTGCTCAGGAGCCGGGCTGGGAGGGAGCCAGCCCTGCCCTGAGGATTTGCTTCCCAGGCCTCACTGCTGAGCTCTGCAATTCCTCCATTCAGGCACCCAAAGGCATTTCCAGGCCACAATCCAACAGCTTTCAACTAATGTTTCTCCAGCTCTAAGCCAATTCCCCTCAGAATGAGTGAGGTGCACACAAGCCATCAGCAGCAGCCTCGAGGATCCCCTCAGCCTGTGTTTTGCCAAGGGACGCTTGCTCTCCTCAGCCAGACTGGGGCACAGGCGTGAAACCATGAACCCCAGCTGGCTGAGAGATGCTCCGAGCAGGGTCTGTGTGGGGATGATCTTTCTGGCTCTGGACAACACCCTTCCCTTTGGTAGAATCATAGAATCATGGAGTCATGGAATGGTTTGGGTTCACGTGACCTCAAAGCCCATCCAGTTCAGCATCATCCCCCCACCCCCGCCCCCACCATCAAAATTGTGGATAATTCTAAAAATGAGGCTTTGATCCCTGAAAGAGGCTTTGGAACATAAGAATGAGCTTCTGGGTCCTATAAATAAGGGTTTGGCCTCTAAAACTGAGGTACTGGAAATTCATAATACGACTTTGGGCCTTAAAAGTGAGGCTCTTAAAATGAGTATGTAGACCCCAAAAAACGAGAATTTAGGCCTTTAGAATATATCTGTGCATCCTAAAAAGTCTGTGTCAAAAAAAAAAGGTTGGAACCCTAGAATTGAGGATTTCAGCCCAAAACATGAGACTTTGGGCACTAAAGGGATGAATGCAGCAGTACAAATGAGTCTTTTGATCCTACAAGGCAAGGGAACATCCTGGTTCCTCTGTGGGCCCAAGAAATGAACTTCTGGTCCTGAATGCAGGCCTTTGGGAGCTCCAGTGGAGGCTCTGAGCTGTAAAATACGAGGTTGGATCCTTTCCATGAGAGTCTGGAGCTTCAAAAGGAGCGTTTGGGTCCTGCAAGTGGTGCTTTGAAACTGAAACTGAGACTTTGAGCCCTGACATCAGGATTTGTGCCCTGAAACGATGTTGTGGTCGCGAACAGGAAGGCTTTTCTCCCTGAAAATGGGACTTGAGAGGCTCCAAATGAGGGATTTGAGTCCTCAAGATTGTGGACTTGATTCTAAAATGAGGCTTTATTCCCTGAAAAAAAGGCTTAGGGAGCTAAAAATGGGGATTCTGGATTGAAAAGGGGGGTTCTAGCTCCAAAACAGGGCTGGGGGCTCTGGCAGGAGGCACTGGGGCAGCACAGGGGCTCTGGACTCTCAGTCACACAAGCACAGAACCATTAAGGCTGGAAAAGCCTCCGGACTCTCCCAACCCTACTCCAGCCCCAAGCACGGAACGGCCCGAAGAGTCAAATCTGCTCGGTTTGAACCCTCAGAGGAGGAGAATCCCTCGCTGCCTTGGAGCCTCTGCCAGGGCTTCACCGTGCTCACACAAAGGCATTTTCCCTCGTGTGCAATCAAAAACGATCCCACTCTTCTGGAGAAGAAAGTGGACATTCCCAGGTGTCACAGGAGCCGTGTCCAATGGATAGCTGTGTTCATGGACCCGGTCAAATGCCAAAAAGCCTTTCTTTTGATCATGGCCTCAGTGCCTTTTTGATGTCTAAACTCTCTCTGTGGATGTGGACTTGGACTGAGCAGCCTGGTTTGACCTCAGAGATGTCCCTGCTTGGAGCTGGGCTTTGGACTAGAGGTCACCTCTCATTCCCTAAATTCTTCCAGGAGCATAAGATGTAGAGACCCACTTAGGAGGTTGCCTCAAGCCTTCCCAGGAGACCAAAGTGTGCCCTCACACCTCACGCTGTGATCCCCTAACTCCATCCTTGCAGACCTCCTCCACATCCTCTCCAGTTTCTCCACTATCCTTTTAAAGGGTGAGACTCTTTGGGTCCTGTGGCATCGTCCTGGTGCCAGAAGAGTGAGGGCAGTGATTGTCTCCTTTGCACAGCGTCAGGAGTTGCTCTCTCTGCTCCCTCCCAGTGAGTGGCTGGGGGTGGGCAAGAAGTTGTCAGGGGGACACAGGCAGGACAGCTGATCCCGGCTGACCAGAGGGAGATTCCATAACATAGACACCACGCTCAGTGATAAAAAGTTGTGGCAGAAGAAGGAAGAAGTGGAGATTTTTAACGTTCAAGGTGATGAGTGGTAGAATGGCGGGATGTCATTCTGCTTGAGGGAGGTGGCAAGTGATGGCATTTGCACTGGTTTTGGGATTGGATTATGTCAGTATTTATCTTTTTTCTTTCACCTATTAAACTATTATTATCTCAGTCAAAACCCATTTCCATGGAGCAGCATGGGGAGAGACCTGTCCGGCTGAACACTGCCCTAAGGAAAAGGACCTGGGCAGCTGGATGCTTGCTTGTCCTCACTCCCAAGACACCTCCACCAACCCCATGCCCTTTCAAAAGACATTTTCCAAAGAAATATGGATCTTCTGGAACCTCCTCAGCCTGGAGAAGAGAAGACTCTGTGGAGACCTTATAGCAGCTGTTCAGTACCTAAAAGGAGTCACCAAGAAAGCAGGAGAGGTTCTTTTTCAAAGGACATGGAGTAACAGGAGAAAAGAGAATAGCTTTAAATTGGAAGAGGGAAGATTTAGATTAGACATTAGGAAGAAATTGTTCAGAAAGAAGGTGGTGAGGCAGTGACCCAGGTTGCCCAAGGAAGTGGATGCCACCTCCCTGGAGGTGTTCAAGGCCAGGCTGGATGGGGCCTTGAGCAGCCTGGTCCAGTGGGAGGTGTCCCTGCCCATGGCAAGGGGTGGAACTGGATGGGCTTTAAGATCCCTTCAACCCAAACTATTCTATGATTATGAAAAGTATGGTAATACTAAGTTTAAATGGAAATACATTTTTCTTAGGTTCACTTTGAAATCTTCTTCTTTATCCTCAATGGGAAATGACTCCAAGGAGCTGTACAAGGCTTGAAGAAAGAGCTCATTAAGATTTTCTGTATTTTAATGAGACCCAGGGTGGATTTGCTGATGAGTCCTTGAACCTCAGCTCCTTAGAAGAAACTGAAGAAACATCTCAAGAAGTCAAAAGCAGAACTCAGAGTATCTTGAAGTATTAATTGGTCTCAGTGAGGATAATTCCTGGCAAAGTCTCCCCAGGGACTCGTTAGCGCCGATAACTGGAGGCCATGATTGCAGGCAGGCCAGGGTGCTGTGCAGGCAGCTCTGATGCTAAGAAAAGCCTGGGTTTTCCTGATGAAGCAGAAAGGCCAAGCCCTGACCCCCAGGCCCTGGGAAGGCAGATCTGGCTTTGGCTACAATGATGCTGGTGGCATGAAGATTCTCACACTGCCAAATCAAATTGGGAGCAGTTATCCCATGTAATTCCAAATACAGGCCTGCAGAGTTATGTGTGATGCCATGGCTCTTGCACTGCTCCATGGAGTTGTAGTAGAGTTTAGTCATAAAAAGGTAGGGTCATAAAAGGGTTGAGTCATAGAAGAGCATTAGATCACTTCAGTGCGAGAATTGTCAGGTCATAGAAGAGTCAAGTCATAGAGGAGTAACAGAAGAGTTTGGTTTGACAGGGTTAAGAGAAGTGTGTGGTCACTTATAGATGGGTTGGGTCGTGGAAGTCTCATAGCAGAGCTGGGTTATAGAAGTCTCGGGTCATAGAAGAGTGAGGTCATAAAGGGTCACAGAATGTTTGGGTCATGGAAGAGTTGAGTCATTGAAGTGTGAAAGTTTATTGGGGGTCTCCAAGAGTTTGGTCATAGAAAGGTCATAGAAGGTTCAGTTTGGAGAAGAGTCGGTTCAGAGAAGGGTCGGGTCATAGACAAGTCATAGAACCGTGTACTCATAGAAGAGTCATAAAAGAATCCTGTCATGGAGGGGTCATAGAAGAGTCAGGGAAGAGAAAAGTGAGAGCAAGACGTGTCAGGTCATACAAGAGTTTGGTCATAGAAAATTTAGGCCATAGAAAAGTCGGGATATAGAATGGTCAGAGAAGAGTTGTATCATAGATATCTTGGTTCACAGAAGACTCAGGTTTTCAAAGAGTCGGGACATAGAGAAGTCATTGAAGAGTGGGATGACGGAAGAGTCGGCTCATAGAAGGGTGTGGTTTGGAAGGTAGATGGTAGTGTTGGGTCATAGCAAGCTTACATCATAGAAGTACCAGGTCATAGAAAAGGTGTCTCATATAAGATTTGGGTCATAGAGGAGTTTGGAGGATTCATATCACAGTGGGTCAGATAAAAAGAAGTGTCACTTAATCGCAGGGTCCCAGAAGAGTTGGGTCATACAAATGTCTGGTCATAGAGGTGTCGCAGCATAGATGATTTTCACCATAGAAGAGTTGAGTCCTTGAAATTTGCATCATAGAAGAGTCAGAGAATAATTAGGTCATAGAAGGTGATAGAAGGTTTGGATCAAGGAAGGCCAGAGTCATGGAAAGGCACTACTGTCCCATAGACAGGGAAGGATTGTTGTTGCTCAAGAGAATCCTGACTTGATCCCCATTCTCCACTCACTGATCTCCTCCAGAGTTCTGCCCTGAGTCACAGGGGCCTGGGAGACCTTGCTGGGGAAGTTGGAGAACAGGAGGAGACAGGGAATCTCACCTCTGTCCCTTACTAAATGAAGCAGTGGCCACTCAGTATAGGTTTCTTCTGAAGCAACAACAGCTCTGTCACCAGCACTAACAGCTCCATCTCCTCCTGCCTGTGCCCCTGGCTGAGGGCATTGCTGCCCATTTGCCCTGCAGCTGTAACACCAGGAAAGCTCATCCCTGTCATGAGGAAATCTGGGACCACGTGTCCAAGACCCAGTGTGTGCAAAGGCTTTGCCTGGAATAGAATCATGGCTGGGACGGAAGAGTGCTGAATGTCTTTCTAGTCCCGGGCCAGAAGATCCAGGATGAATGACCTAAAATCACTCAGTGGAATACATTCTCCCAGCCTGGAGAAATGAGATCATGTTCCTGGTGTCCCATCTAATGAAAAGACAAACATGAAGTGACTCTGGTGTCCAGTTATTTTTGTAATAGGAGCAATGACACAGCAGGACAGGAGTGTCTCTCCTCAGCTGAGAGAGGGAACATCAGGGATGGCTTCAGGCTGTTTCTCAGCAGTTCCCTGGAGCCCCAGGGACACCTCGAGGGAGCCCCGAGGGAGCAGAGAAAGGGCTGCCTTGGGCTGCTCCTCTGCTGCTGAGCTGGGCTGGGCTCCTGGCACGGAGGGAGCTGGTGGCAAGTGGGCAGCGCTACAAAGAGCCATCTCTGGGCAGGAGCAGCTCCTCTGCAAAGCCCAGCAGGGCTGAGGGCACTGCCTGCAGGCAGCGAGGGGAGAGGAGGGAGGCACAGAGAGGGGAAAGGCAGGGTGGGGTGGGAGGAAAGAGGAGGCTTCATTTGGAGAAAGATCTTCACAGCCCTTCTCCAGGTGAGTCTCTGTGTGCAGGACAATGCAGGTGCGGTTCTTGGAAGGATCTCCTAAAGCCAACACAGCCACAGCCTGTGGGATCTGTCAGGAGGGCTCTTGCTGTTTCTCCAGCGGAGAAAAAAACAGAGTCAGTGCTCAGCCTGCCCGGGGAGTTCCCCATGGAGGGACAGAGAGAAGGTATGGGGGGGAAGAAGCACCTCCTGGCAGGAGAGGGTCTTTCTGCTATCAAGAGGTGCTGTGTGAGTCAGGGCTGCTCACAGCTCCAAATGCCTTCAGGATATTTCTAAGAGGACATTCTAAAGGGAAGATCAGGGCAGTGATTGCATTAAAGATAAAGAGCTCTCCTGAGTTTCCCTTTTCACTTTCCTGCCCTTGGGGAATTTCAGTGGAAAAGTGGAAAAAAAAAGGCTGTCATGATTGAACAAATGAGCAAGACTCCTGCGCTGTGTCCTTGAGGGGTCAGTAGGTCTGATAGGAGCCTCCTAAAGTGTCTCCAGCTGCTCCTTTGCGCACGGACACCACCAGCATCAGCTCTGCTGGACCCACCAGGCTCAGTCTGTGCTGTCCTTTTCTGCTTATAAACAAGACCCTGTGCCCAGCTTTACCCGGCAAACAGGCAGGATTGTGTAGGGCTGGGGGAGAGCAGAGAGGGTCAGATGGGGTCTGTGAGCACTGACAGGGAGAAGGCATGGACAGGGAAACACCTTCCAGGAGGAAAATGTCCATCAGAAGGCATTGGATCACGAAATAAGAGGGGAATTAATACAGCGATGTTGTGGGAGGGAGAATTCAGAGAGCTCTGTGTGCTCCCTTGCAGGGCAGCCCCTTCCTCTGAGCAAGCCCCCTGGCCTCCTCTCGCCCCCAGCAAAGCCTCTGCCCTCAGGGCTCTGGGCTCCAGGGCTGAACCCCCTCCTCTGCAGCCACAGCTCCAGTGCCCTCTCCAGAGCACAGGGGCTGAGAGCAACTGCCCGGCAAGGTTGGTGTCTGGGAGGGGGTGAGCACAGCTGGGGAAGGGGAACACTGTCTGTGTGCCCGGCTGCCTCTGCCCTGGCCTCTCGCAGCCAGACCCTCACTCTCTTTCTCCCTCTTTCTCCCCTTGTCTCTGTTCTTGCTGTTGTTCTCTCATTCTCACTGCCAGGCTCTCTGGGGATGGGAGTTGCAGCTGCAGAGTCACCCACTGCCCTGGTGGCTCCTTTCCTGCCATTGTGTCCATGGGAACCCGTGTCCCAGCTTTGCTCTGAGCTGTGAGGCTGTGGGCAATGCAGTCAGTGGGGCTGGGGAAGGAGCTGAATCTCTTGTAACTAAATGCCATCCTGGGGACACTTTATTCTCCTTGAGGTTTCCTTCCAAGCTCTGAGCTGCCCTCCAGGATGCAAACCTGTCCCATCGTTTTCAGTTAACACCTGTCCCATCAAGTGTTACCTGAAAGCCTCATGGAGAAATGCAGAGATGCTGCAAGAGAGAAAATGCTGTTGGGCACGTGGGACCAAGAGCGAGGGACAGAGCAGCTCCCCTCCCTCTGCACTGAGCCACAGGCAATGCTCTCACCTCACAGGACTCCCTCTCTTCTCCCAGAGTGCAGCAGAGATGCTGAGCAGTTCTGACAGCCAAGAGCACTGCCCAGGGTGGGAGAAGGAGCTGTAAATTCCCAAAACTCTCAGCCTGCCTTCTGCCCTCTCTGCCTTCCTCGTCCCCGGTGGTGCAGATGCTGACAGGCCCTTCTGCACCAGGAGCAGTTCCCCAGGACAAAGCTGAACCCCAGCAGTGTCCCCTGTCCCCACCGTCCCCATCACCCCCTGCTGCAGAGCAGGGCTGACTCCTCGCAGCCAGCGGGCAGAGGCACTGCTCCTCCCGGCACATTCAGCCGGCACCGAGCAGGGCTGCAGGCACGGAGCTGAAGGAAGGGCTGCGAGAAAAGGGACAGGGAGTGAGCAGCAGGAGAGGGGAAGAAGAAATAGCTTTTATTTGCACAAAGACATCTCCCTTAATTTGTTGCTGTCCTTTCCTTCTATGTAGTGCCTTGTGCCCAGAGGCAGCAGATGTCCAACAGCAGCTCCATCACCCAGTTCCTCCTCCTGGCATTCGCAGACACACGGGAGCTGCAGCTCTTGCACTTCTGTCTCTTCCTGGGCATCTACCTGGCTGTCCTCCTGGGCAACGGCCTCATCATCACCACCATCGCCTGCGACCACCACCTCCACACCCCCATGTACTTCTTCCTCCTCAACCTCTCTGTTATTGACCTGGGATCCATTTCCACCACTGTCCCCAAATCCATGGCCAATTCCCTCTGGGATACCAGGACCATCTCCTACTCAGGATGTGTTTCTCAAGTCTTTCTGCTTGTCTTTTTCATTTCAGCAGAGTATTTTCTCCTCACCATCATGTCGTACGACCGCTACGTTGCCATCTGCAAACCCCTGCACTATGGGACCCTCCTGGGCAGCAGAGCTTGTGTCCACATGGCAGCAGCTGCCTGGGGCGCTGGGTTTCTCACTGCTCTGCTGCACACGGCCAATACATTTTCCCTGCCCCTCTGCCAGGGCAATGCTGTGGAACAGTTCTTCTGTGAAATCCCTCAGATCCTCAAGCTCTCCTGCTCACACTCCTACCTCAGGGAGGTTGGGCTTCTTGATGTTAGTGCCTGTTTATTGTTTGGCTGTTTTGTTTTCATTGTGGTGTCCTACGTGCAGATCTTCAGGGCAGTGCTGAGGATCCCCTCAGAGCAGGGACGGCACAAAGCCTTTTCCACGTGCCTCCCTCACCTGGCCGTGGTCTCCCTCTTTGTCAGCACTGCAGGGTTTGCCTACCTGAAGCCCCCCTCTATCTCCTCCACATCCTTGGACCTTGTGGTGTCAGTTCTATACTCAGTGGTGCCTCCAGCACTGAATCCCCTCATCTACAGCTTGAGGAACCAGCAGCTCAAGGATGCAGTGAGGGAACTTATGACTGGATTTTTTAGGCAGGGATAAGCTGCTCATCTTCTTCTGCCTATGTCTTACAATGAAACACACTCCTGAAACATCCTGTCTTTGCAGATGGTTTGGTTTTGGTTCTTCTATGTTATGATGACATTGTGGAAAAAAGAAATGTAATTGTTCCTCCCACTGCTGTGTCAGTGTCTCCCTGCCCTGTGTGACCCAGAGACTGTGTTAACAAAATACGCAGCGCTGTTCTTGTTTAAAGAAAATAAAGGCCTCTGCAGCCACTTGTTTGTCCATGGTCCCTTCCTACGCAAGGATTTCTTTAGACTTGTAGGGACACTTCCAGAGGCTGGGGAAAAAGATTCCAAGCACAGCAGCAATGTCATGGAGCACCAATGCTCGGTCTTTCTAGAGTTCCTCTCTTGGCACCTCCACGACCTCCTTCCCAGCCCTTGTGCTGGTGGAAGATCTGAGCGCTCTGAGCTCGGTCACTCTCCTGCGCTGTGGCCGTGCTGGGATCACAGGCAGGGACAGGCAATGGGCACCTCTGTGACAGGGCTGATGGCCATGGGGTTGCTGTGAAGGCCTGTGGGACCGAGAGTGCCTCACGGTCACTTCACTTTGAGAACAACATCCCCTGGAAACTGCCTGAGTGCAGCACTGGGCTGTGCTGCCTTGGACTGAGGTCTCTGTGTCCGTTCCTTGTGGTGAGGAGCATCTCAGCTGAGTGCAGAGCAGGGTGAGCAACCACAGCTCTGGGAGTGGCAGCAGGAGAACAGAGACCCTGTGACTGCTGCTGTGCAGAGCCGCTGTGTGAGCACGGGGAGGGCTCTGTCTCTGGGCACCCTGTGTGTGAGATGGGGCACAAGGTGTCCCAGTTCAGTCCCTGCGATCTGGCAGAAAATCATGGACAATGGGTCCTTCCCCACGTTAATGAGGAATGGGAATCAGGTAAAGAAAAGAAGTCCTGAAGACTGAAATAAAAAGGATTTAATAAATACAATAAAACCTCACACTATTCCTATCAGTAACACTTACAGTAACACTCACAGTAACACTCATGCTGCTGCAAGGTCTTGTTTTAGTACCAGCAGTGATTGTAGAATCACAGAATCACATCATGGAATCATGGAATAATTTTGGCTGGAAAGGTCCTTTGAGATCAGCCTGATCCAAGCCCCTTGCCATGGGCAGCGACATCTTCAACTGGATCAGGTTTCTTATAACCTCATCCAACCTGGACTTGAACTTGTCAGTATTAAAACTAAAAATTAATACTAATTATATTCAGTATCAAGGTGTTCGGCCCAGTTATAGATTGCGCACTATTAGCAATTGTCCTCTGGATGCTCTGGGAAAGCTGAAATAGGGAAATCATCCCACATGAGTCCAACACACTGACTATTTCCATGTCTGGATGCACATCCCAACCATGAGGAGGGACTTTTGTTACATGGAAACCTCTGTCTTCCTCCTTTGCTCACTGATACCTCTGCCCTGGGGCCTTGCTCAGTGTTTCCCCCTGAAAGGTTTCTCAAAGCCCAGCTCTCTCAGCCTCTCCTTGTCCATAATGTGCTCCAGGCCCAACCATCCTTCTGGGCTGGGCAGGACTCGCTCCAGGCTGGGCAGGGTCTTCCTTGTGCTGGGAGCCCCGTCCTGGACACAGCAGCCCTGATGTGTCCTGTGGTGGGTTCACCTTGTCCAGCAGCCGGACCCCCCCCAGCTGCTCCCTCCCTGCCCAGAACCAATGAGACAGAGGGAGAGAGTGAACCAGGAAAGCTCATGGGTCGAGAGAGAGGAAAGGAGATCATGGACCAGTCACTGGCACTGGCACAGACGTGTGGACTTGCTAAAGGTTAATTTAATTTATTGCCAGTTAAGAAAGGTTTGAATTATGAGAAACAAGGACAAAATATTAAAGCCCATTCCCTCCTGCTTTCTCCTATGCTCAAATGACTCCTTTGCTCCCAGTTCCTCTGCCCACCCCATCCCCAGGAGGAGCATGGACGGTGGAGAAGTGGGGGTTAAAAGTTAGTGAAGAACATCTCTGCTGCTCCTTTCCTCCTCACACTCTCCACTGCTCCAGTGTGGGTCCTCTCCATGGGATCCCATCATATCTGTGGTTAACACTCTGTGTGGTTCATTCCTTTCTCTCTACCCATAGGGCAGTGTCAGTGCCCTGAGAGCATCCATGGGCCTTCATGGCCCTGACCAGCATCACCTAGAGCTCCACCCACCCCACTGTCCATGGCCCAGGAGAACAGCTTTGACTGACATCTCCAGCTTGATCTGAGCTGTAGGTGTGAGGGTCTCCAAACACAGACACAGACACAGCCTGACCTGTCCATGGACCTTGTGGAGTCAGACTTGCAGAGTCACTTCCCAGTTTGGTTCTTTATGGGGTTAAAAATGGAATGACATTGTAGCCATCCCAGTGCCAGAACCCAGGAGACTCACAAAGGCTTAGGACCATTCTTCTTTCTTTCTTTTCATCAGCTGGTCAGGTCTGAGAGGCAATATAGAAAAGCAGGTTGAGGTTTCAGGGTGCAAATGACAGAAAAGGGGGAACAGAGCCATCACATAAAATGATCTAAATTCAAAGTTTGTTCAAAACTGTTCTCTTCCTTTCATGGAGCTCTTAAGTCTTCCACAAGAACCTGGAAGCTCTGAGGTGTGTCTGCCTGCCTATCTTTGAACTAATAAGCTGACAGTTCCCAAGTCATTGTATTCGAATTCTGTTTCCAGCCTAAAGCACCTCATGGGCTGCAGATGGGCCAAGAGACTGGCAGGAGGATCCCACTCCACCGGACAAGAAGGTGGACGTTCCCAGGTGTCACAGGAGCTGTGGAAGACCAATAGCTGTGTTCATTGATTTGGTCAAATGCCAACATCCTTTCTTTTAATCATGGCCTCGGTGCCTTGTTGGTGTCTAAAGTCTCTCTGCGGATGCTGACATGGACTGAGCAGCCTGGTCTGACCTCAGAGATGGCCCTGCTTGGAGCTGGGCATTGGATTAGGGATCACCTGGGCTCTCTTATTCTCTAAGTTTTTCTAAGACCATAAGTTGTAGAGTCCTACTTAGCAGGTTGCCCTGAGGCTCATGAGGGAGGCGGAAGTGTGTCCTCACACCTCATGCTATGGGCCCTTAACTCCATCCTGGCAGACCTCCTCCAGATCCTCTCCAGTTTCTCCATTTTCCTTTTGAAAGGTGAGACTCTTTGGGTCCTGTGGCATCGTCCTGGTGCCAGAAGAGTGAGGGCAGTGATTGTCTCCTTTGCACAGCATCAAGAGTTGCTCCCTCTGCTCCCTCCCAGTGAGTGGCTGGGGGTGGGCAAGAAGTTGTCAGGGGGACACGGCCAGGACAGCTGACCCTGACTGACCACAGGCAGATCCCATAACACAGATGCCATGCTTTAAGGGAGTGGCTTTAAGATTTAGAGAAGATTTGGATTAGACATTAGGAAGAAATTGTTCACAAAGAAGGTGGTGAGGCAGTGGCCAATGTTTCCCAGGGAAGCTATGGATGGCCCCTGCCTGGAGGTGTTCAAGGCCAGGCTGGATGGGGCCTTGAGCATCCTGGTGCAATGGGAGGTGTCCCTGCCTATGGCAAAGGGGGTGGAACTGGCTGGGCTTTAAGGACCCTTCAACCCAAACCATTCAATGATTCTGAAAAGTATTGAAATACAATGTTTAAACTAAAACATATTTTTCTTAAGTGCACTTTGAAATCTTCTTCTTTAACCTCTAAGGGAAATGACTCCAAGGAGCTGTACAAGGCTTGAAGAGCTGAAGAAAAGAAAGAACTCGTTAAGATTTTCTGTATATTAATGAGACCCAGAGTGGATTTGCTGATGAGTCCTTGAACCTCAGCTTCTTAGAGGAGACTGAAGAAACATCTCAAGAAGTTAAAAGCAGAACTCAGAGTATCTTGAAGTATTAATTGGTCTCAGTGAGGATTGTTACTAACAAAGCCTCCCCAGGGACTCGTTAGGGACGATAATTGGAGGCCATGATTGCAGGCAGGCAAAGGCACTGTGCAGGCAGCCATGATGCTGAGAAAAGCCTGGCCATGCTTGAGGAAATAGAAAAGCCAAGCCCTGACCCCCAGGTCCTGTGAAAGCAGATCTGGCTTTGGCTAGAATGACATTTGTGTCATAACATTCCCACTTGGTTTTATCGAATTTGGTGCATTTATTCCATATAATTCCAAAGAGATGCTTGCAGAGTTATGGGAGATGCCAAGGCTTTCACACAGATCCATGGAGTTGCAGAAGAGTTGGATGATGGAAGAGTAGGGTCATAAAAGGGCTGTGTCACAGAAGAACACTTAATGTGAGAATTCTTCATTGTGAGAATTGTCAGGCCATAGAAGAGTCGGGTCATAGAGGAGTAACAGGAGAGTTTGGTTTGAGATGGTTCATAGAAGTGCTCGGTCACAGAGGTCTCATAGCCTGGTTGGATCATAGAAGTCTGATAACAGAGCTGGGTCATAGAAGTCTCAGGTTATAGAAGACCGAGGTCATAAAAGGGTCATAGAATTTTTGGGTCATGGAGAAGTTGGGTCATTGAAGTATGAAATTTTATTAGGGGTTTCCAAGGTTTTTTGGGTTATAGAAAGTTCATAGAAAGTTTAGTTCGGAGAAGAGTTGGTTCAGAGATAGTTTGGGTCGTAGACAAATTGTAGAACTGTGTACTCATAGAAGAGTCATAGAAGAATTGTGTCATGGAAGGGATATAGAAGAGTCAGAGAACAGAAAAGTCATAGCAAGACCTGTCAGGGCATATAAGAGTTTGGTCATAGAATATTTAAGCCATAGAAAAGTCAGATAGAGAAGGGTCAGAGAAGAGTTGTGTCATAGGTGCCTTGGATCACAGAAGACTCAGGTTTTAGAAGAGTTGAGACATAGAGAAGTAATTGAAGAGTGAGGTGATAGAAGAGTCGGCTCATAGAATAGTTTGGTTTGGAAGGTAGATGGTAGTGTTGGGTCATAGAAAGTTTACATCATAAAAGTGCCGGGTCATAGAAAAGGCAGCTTATATAAGATTTGGGTTATATAGGAGTTCAGAGGATACACACCATAGTGGGTCAGGTCAAAGAAGTCTCAGTTAATAATAGGGTCACAAATGAGCTGGGTCATAGAAGAGTGTGGTCATAGATGTGTCTGATCACAGAGGTGTCACAGCGTAGATTATTTGGCCCATAGAAGAGTTGGGTCCTAGAAATTCACATCACAGAAGAATCAAAGGATAATCAAGTCATAGAGGGTTGGGTCAAAGAAAGCAAGAGTTATGGAATGGCCTGGTCATGTAAGAGATGGGTCACAGAATGGTTGGGTCACAGATTAATTGAGTCATAGAGGAGTCGGGCCATAGGAAGTCATGGAAGAATAAGAGAAGAGTTGGGTCATAGAAAGCTTGGGTTATAGATGGGTCAATTTTTACAAGTGTTGTGTTACAGAAGAGTGAGATCCTGGAAGAGTTGAGTCACAGAAAGGTCGGCTCATAGAAGGGATAGAGAAGTGTCCTTTATGGTAGGGTCTGGTCATAACATTTTCATAGACAATTTGTGTCATAGGAAGGTCATAAAAGAGTCAGGACATCAAAGAGCAAGAACATCACAGAGCAAGGCGCAGGCAGCTCCCAGCACAGAGGCCACCTGCCTCCTCCAGACCCTACTGGAGAGTGAGTCCATTGTGCACTCACCCTGGACAGCAGAGAGGTCTCCTAGGACAAAAGACACCATCACAGAGGATGACATCATGGGAGCCACTGCCAGAACCGTGGTTTTGTTTGAAAGGGATCTCAAACATCAATCTGGTCCAGTCTCCCTGCCAGTGTCAGCAACACCTTTCACGCAATGAGGTTCTTAAAGCCTCATCCAACCTGACCTTGAACAGTACGAATGGTGGGGCATCCACAGCTTCTCTGGGAAACCTGCTCCAGCGTCTCATCATCTTTATCATAAAAGCCCCTTCAGATATAAGAACGTTGTTATAGGGAACCTTCTCTTCTTGAGCCTGGACAACCCCAGGATTGCCCTTACCCCGGTGCAGGACCCTTCACCCGGCCTTGTTGAACTCCTCCAGCCTGCCAAGGTCCCTCTGGGTGACATCCCTGCCATCAGGGATATAACGTGTGTTCAGACAAGTGTTTCACAGCAGGAGGATCCAGTGTATTTGGACACCTCCTGCCAGAAGGATTTGGGACTAGGACCCCCAACAAAACCTTTCAGTGGGAGCGCTGGTGCTTTACTATGAGCTCTGGTGTCCATACTGGGAGCACAGGCCCTGACTCCACTGCCTTATTGGTATTTACTGGAAATCTCTTCTCCATACTGGTGTCTGTTGTGTTCATAGTGGGAGCACTGATCCAGTACTGACTCCACACTTGTGCCTTACTTGTCCACACGGCTGCCATATTGAGAGTACTGGTGTCTGTACTGGCGTTACTGGTGTAACAATACTCGGTGTATTGGTCCTATACTTCTTGCACACTGGTGCCTTACTGGTCCATCCTGGGAGCACTGGTACCGTACTGGTCCCACACTAGAGAATTACTGGTTTGTAGTGATGCTGTACTGAGACAACTGGGAGCTCTAGTGTCCACACTGGGAGCACTGGTCCCATAAGGGTCCCACATTGGTGCCTTACTGGTCTGTACTGGTGCCATATCTAGAACACTTGTGTCCCTGGTGTCCATACTGGGAACACTGTTCCCATACTGGTCCCACACTGGTGACTTACTGGTCCGTACTGGGAGCCCTGTTGTTCATCCTGGTGTCTCTGCTGTCCATACTGGGAGTACTTGTCCCATACTGGTCTCACGCTTGAGTCTTACTGGTCTGTACTGGGAGTACTGGGAGCCCTGATGTACTGGGAGCACTGGTCTCATATTAGTCCCACTCTGGTACCTTACTGGTCTGTATTTAGTGCCTTATTGTCCATATTGGTGTCTCCAGTGTCTATACTGGGAACACCGGTGTCCATTCTGGTGCCTTAGTGGTCTGTACTGGGAGCACTGGTCCTGCACTGGGGACCACGGTGCCCGTATTGTTGTCCGTGGTGTCCATACTGGGAATATTGTCCCCATATTTGTCCTACACTTGTGTCTTAGTGATGCCATGCTGAGGGCTCTGTTAGAATCATAGAACCATGGCATGGGTTGGGTTGAAAGGGACCTCAAAGCCCATGGGCGGGGACACCTCCCACTGGAAAACAGTCTTCAAGCCCCATCCAACGTGGCCTTCAACACCTCC
The DNA here is from genome assembly GCF_017976375.1 of Cuculus canorus. Taxonomy (NCBI): domain Eukaryota; kingdom Metazoa; phylum Chordata; class Aves; order Cuculiformes; family Cuculidae; genus Cuculus; species Cuculus canorus. The sequence goes on along the minus strand of NW_026527860.1, from coordinate 443,692 downwards.
AGGGATGGGGCAGCCTCCACTGCTCTGGGCAACCTCTGCTCTGGGCCGAAAATAAGGAAATTCCATCAGAGTTTAATTTACAGAAAGAGAAAAGGCTTCCCTGCACCTCCCCCTCCCTGGGTCCCAACCCTTGACTGTGCCCAATGACAGCGCAAAGAGGGACGTGGCTCTGGGAGGTCAAACACCAACTGTTCATGCTGTCTGTGCTCCAGTTCACCTCAGAGAAGGGCCTGGAGAGAAAGCTTAGGCTGGAGATGCCTGGGGAGCTGAAAAGGACTGAGTCACATCCCTCCACTGTGGGGATCTACATTTGCACAGCCTGGTGTGGCCCCAGTGCCTAAAACACTGGAGGACTGATTCTGACCAAGGAAGCCTTCAGCAACAGCCACCAACGCAAACAACCCTTCCTGCCCTTGGGTGAGGCTCAGGCAGTCCTTGATTTCCTTCTCTGAAACCCATCACCATACAGGCGGTCCTATCAGGGTGTCCAACAAAGCCACGATCAGGACAGTGAGGCCTTATCCCAGCAGGATCCCCAAAGCAGAAAGGCTACAAAGAGGCAACAGCGTGAGTTGGAGCCACCATGGGCAAATCCAGGCACTGTGGGGTGATTCCTTCTGTGAGACACGTAGGACTGTTGGTATGGGGAGAAAGAGGAGTCAGAGGAGCTGCTGCATGAGGAACTGCCTGTCCACAGCCTGGGTGTCTGTCACAGTCAGTGTTGTAAATAAGAACGGAAAAGTGGTTCATTTGACCCAGAAGAGTAACTTGGGTGGCACAGAGTGGCACCTGCAGATCATGAGGAACCAGTGGGCAGTTCCTTAAGCTCCCACGTCTTGATCTGGAATGACAAGGTGACATGAAGATACTTATCAGACCCCAGTTGTGCTGCCTCTAGAAACACATCTGGGTTTTTTATGACGTTGTTACCATGGTAACCTTGGAATGATGTGAAATTAGTGGTGTGGTTCCAGTGGTGCTGAGAAGATGGGATACGGTCAGCGCTAGGTGTGAGTTAGTCAGCGTTTGGGTGCAGGTTCGAGTGAGGGCTCCAGGAAGAGTTTAAGTCTGGGTTTGAGTTCCTGGGGAGCTCATCACTCTCTCCCTCATCTCACTAAGAAGGCGTTGCTTTTGTCAATATTTAATTCCTCATCCATCAAGAATCCACTCTGTCACATTCCTTTCCTTGCAAAAATTTGTCAGCTATTCTTCCCAAACCGGTGCTAACAAATCTGTCCCCTGTGAGCTCTATATCAGACACTCATCTCCGAACATTCCAGCTCTTTTTGATACGAAACTGAGTTTTCTCGTCCAAGCATGGATTTTGATCATCTTTCTTTTTTACTCCTTCCAAATGATGCTGTTCAATGAGGGATGATTGCTAATTGATGCTTGCTTGAGAGATGCCAATTCACCACTTGCTCTCAGTGCATTGCGGAGGAGGAAACACCTCACC
>NW_026527860.1:352571-441736 GCF_017976375.1 Cuculus canorus | reverse complement strand
ATCTAAAGGGGTTCCAGAGGGTTCTGGAAGGGTTTTGGTGGTCTCAGAGGGGTCTTTGAAGGATCTAAAGGGGTTCCAGAGGGTTCTGGAAGGGTTTTGGTGGTCTCAGAGTGGTCTTTGAAGGATCTAAAAGGGTACCAGAGGGGTCTTTGAAGGATCTAAAGGGTTTCCAGGGAGCTCTGTAATGGTTTTGGTGGTCCCAGAAGGGTCTTTGAAGGACCTTAAAGGGTTTCAGAGGGTTTTGGATGGGTTTTGGTGGTCTCAGAGGGGTAATGGAAGGATCTAAAAGGTTTCCAGAGGGGTCCTTGAAGGAACTAAAGGGGTTCCAGAGGGTTCTGGAAGGGTTTTGGTGGTCTCAGAGGGGTCCTTGAAGGATCTAAAGGGTTTTCAGAGAGTTCTGGAAGGGTTTTGGTGGTCCCAGAGGGGTCTTTGAAGGACCTTAAAGGGTTTCAGAGTGTTTTGGATGGGTTTTGGTGGTCTGAGGGGTCTTTGAAGTTTTAAAGGGGTTCCAGAGGGGTCCTTGAAGGATCTAATGGGGTTCCAGAGGGTTCTGGAAGGGTTTTGGTGGTCTCAGAATGCTCCTGGAAGGATCTAAAGGGGTTCCAGAGGGTTCTGAAATGGTTTTGGTGGTCCCAGAGTGGTCTTTGAAGGACTAAAGGGGTTCCAGAGGGGTCCTTGAAGGATCTAAAGGGTTTTCAGAGTGTTCTGGAAGGGTTTTGGTGGTCTTCAAGGGGTCCATGAAGGATCTAAAGGGATTCCAGAGGGTTCTGGAAGGGTTTTGGTGGTCTTAGAGGGCCTTTGAAGGATCTAAAGGGGTTCCAGAGGGTTCTGAAATGGTTTTGGTGGTCCCAGAGTGGTCTTTGAAGGACTAAAGGGGTTCCAGAGGGGTCCTTGAAGGATCTAAAGGGTTTTCAGTGGGTTCTGGATGGGTTTTGGTGGTCTCAGAGGGGTCTTTGAAGGATCTAAAGGGATTCCAGAGGGTTCTGGAAGGGTTTTGGTGGTCTTAGAGGGCCTTTGAAGGATCTAAAGGGGTTCCAGAGGGGTGCTTGAAGGATCTAAAGGGTTTTCAGAGGGTTCTGGAAGGGTTTTGGTGGTCTCCGTGGGGTATTTGAAGGATCGAAAGGGGTTTCAGAGGGTTCTGGAAGGGTTTTGATGGTCTCAGAATGCTCCTGGAAGGATCTAAAGTGGTTCCAGAGGGGTCCTTGAAGTATCTAAAGGGGTTCCAGAGGGTTCTGGAAGGGTTTTGGTGGTCTTAAGGGGTCCTAGAAGGATCTAAAGGGGTTCCAGAGGGGTCCTTGAAGGATCTAATGGGGTTCCAGAGGGTTCTGGAAGGGTTTTGGTGGTCTCAGAATGGTCCTGGAAGGATCTAAAGGGGTTCCAGTGGGGTCCTCGAAGGATCTAAAGGGGTTCCAGAGGGTTCTGAAATGGTTTTGGTGGTCCCAGAGGGGTCTTTGAAGGACTAAAGGGGTTCCAGAGGGGTCCTTGAAGGATCTAAAGGGTTTTCAGAGGGTTCTGGAAGGGTTTTGGTGGTCCCAGAGGGGTCTTTGAAGGACCTAAAGGGGTTTCAGAGGGGTCTCTGAAGGATCTAAAGGGGTTCCAGAGGGTTCTGTAATGGTTTTGGTGGTCCCAGAAGGGTCTTTGAAGGATCTAAAAGGGTTCCAGAGGGGTCCTTGAAGGATCTAATGGAGTTCCAGAGGGTTCTGGAAGGGTTTTGGTGGTCCCAGAGGGGTCTTTGAAGGACCAAAGGGGTTCCAGAGGGGTCCTTGAAGGATCTAAAGGGTTTTCAGAGGGTTCTGGAAGGGTTTTGGTGGTCCCAGAGGGGTCTTTGAAGGACCTAAAGGGGTTTCAGAGGGTTCTGGAATGATTTTGGTGGTCTCAGAGTGGTCTTTGAAGGACCTAAAGGGGTTACAGAGGTGTCCTTGAAGGACCTAAAGGGATTCCAGAGGGTTCTGGAAGGGTTTCGGTGGTCTTCAAGCGGTCCTGGAAGGATCTAAAGGGGTTCCAGAGAGGTCCTGGACGGATCTAAAGGAGTTCCAGAGGGTTCTGGAAGGGGTTTGGTGGTCTCAGAGTGGTCTTTGGAGGATCTAAAGGGGTACCAGAGGGGACCTTGAAGGATCTAAAGAGTTTCCAGGGAGCTCTGTAATGGTTTTGGTGGTCCAAGAAGGGTCTTTGAAGGACCTTAAAGGGTTTCAGAGGGTTTTGGATGGGTTTTGGTGGTCTCAGAGGGGTCTTTGAAGTTTTAAAGGGGTTCCAGAGGGGTCCTTGAAGGATCTAAAGGGGTTCCAGAGGGTTCTGGAAGGGTTTTGGTGGTCTCAGAGGGTCTTGGAAGGATCTAAAGTGGTTCCAGAGGGTTCTGGAAGGGTTTCGGTGGTCTCAGAGGGGTCTTTGAAGGATCTAAAGGGGTTCCAGAGGGTTCTGTAATGGTTTTGGTGATCCCAGAAGGGTCTTTGAAGGACCTTAAAGGGTTCCAGAGGGGTCCTTGAAGGATCTAATGGGGTTCCAGAGGGTTCTGGAAGGGTTTTGGTGGTCCCAGAGGGGTCTTTGAAGGACCAAAGGGGTTCCAGAGGGGTCCTTTAAGGATCTAAAGGTGTTCCAGAGGGTTCTGGAAGGGTTTTGGTGGTCTCAGAGGGGTCCTGGAAGGTTCTAAAGGGTTTTCAGAGGGTTCTGGAAGGGTTTTGGTGGTCCCAGAGGGGTCTTTGAAGGACCTAAAGGGGTTACAGAGGTGTCCTTGAAGGACCTAAAGGGATTCCAGAGAGGTTCTGGAAGGGTTTCGGTGGTCTCAGAATGGTCCTGGAAAGATCTAAAGGGGTTCCAGAGAGGTCCTGGAGGGATCTAAAGGAGTTCCAGAGGGTTCTGGAAGGGTTTTGGTGGTCTGAGATGGGTCCTTGAAGGATCTATTGGGGTTCCAGAGGGTTCTGGAAGGGTTTTGGTGGTCCCAGAAGGGTCTTTGAAGGACCAAAGGGGTTCCAGAAGGGTCCTTGAAGGATCTAAAGGGTTTTCAGAGGGTTCTGGAAGGGTTTTGGTGGTCTCAGAGGGTCTTGGAAGGATCTAAAGTGGTTCCAGAGGGGTCCTTGAAGGATCTAAAGGAGTTCCAGTGGGTTCTGGAAGGGTTTTGGTGGTCTGAGATGGGTCCATGAAGGATCTAAAGGGGTTCCAGAGGGGTCCTTGAAGGATCTAATGGGGTTCCAGAGGGTTCTGGAAGGGTTTTGGTGGTCTCAGAATGGTCCTGGAAGGATCTAAAGGGGTTCCAGAGGGTTCTGAAATGGTTTTGGTGGTCTTAGAGGGGTCTTTAAAGGATCTAAAGGGGTTCCAGAGGGGTGCTTGAAGGATCTAAAGGAGTTCCAGAGGGTTCTGGAAGGGTTTTGGTGGTCCCAGAGGGGTCCTGGAAGGTTCTAAAGGGTTTTCGGAGGGTTCTGGAGGGGTTTTGGTGGTCTCAGAGGGGTATTTGAAGGATTGAAAGGGGTTCCAGAGGGTTCTGGAAGGGGTTTGGTGGTCTCAGAGTGGTCTTTGGAGGATCTAAAGGGGTACCAGAGGGGACCTTGAAGGATCTAAAGGGTTTCCAGGGAGCTCTGTAATGGTTTTGGTGGTCCCAGAAGGGTCTTTGAAGGACCTTAAAGGGTTTCAGAGGGGTCCTTGAAGGATCTAAAGGGTTTTCAGAGGGTTCTGGAAGGGTTTTGGTGGTCTCAGAGTGGTATTTGAAGGATCGAAAGGGGTTCCAGAGGGTTCTGGAAGGGTTTTGGTGGTCTGAGATGGGTCCATGAAGGATCTAAAGGGGTTCCAGAGGGGTCCTTGAAGGATCTAACGGGGTTCCAGAGGGTTCTGGAAGGGTTTTGGTGGTCTCAGAATGGTCCTGGAAGGATCTAAAGGGGTTCCAGTGGGGTCCTCGAAGGATCTAAAGGGGTTCCAGAGGGTTCTGAAATGGTTTTGGTGGTCCCAGAGTGGTCTTTGAAGGACTAAAGGGGTTCCAGAGGGGTCCTTGAAGGATCTAAAGGGTTTTCAGAGGGTTCTGGAAGGGTTTTGGTGGTCTCAGAGTGGTCTTTGAAGGATCTAAAGGGGTTCCAGAGGAGTCCTTGAAGGACCTAAATGGATTCCAGAGGTTTCTGGAAGGGTTTTGGTGGTCCCAGAGGGGTCTTTGAAGGATCTAAAGGGGTTCCAGAGGGTTCTGGAAGGGTTTTAGTGGTCTCAGAGGGGTCTCCGAAGGATCTAAAGTGGTTCCAGAGGGTTCTGTAATGGTTTTGGTGGTCCCAGAAGGGTCTTTGAAGGACCTTAAAGGGTTTCAGAGGGTTTTGGATGGGTTTTGGTGGTCTCAGAGGGGTCTTTGAAGGATCTAAAGGGGTTCCAGAGGGGTCCTTGAAGGAACTAAAGGGGTTCCAGAGGGTTCTGGAAGGGTTTTGGTGGTCTTAGAGGGCCTTTGAAGGATCTAAAGGGGTTCCAGAGGGGTGCTTGAAGGATCTAAAGGAGTTCCAGAGGGTTCTGGAAGGGTTTTGGTGGTCTGAGATGGGTCCATGAAGGATCTAAAGGGGTTCCAGAGGCGTCCTTGAAGGATCTAATGGGGTTCCAGAGGGTTCTGGAAGGGTTTTGGTGGTCCCAGAGGGGTCTTTGAAGGACCAAAGGGGTTCCAGAGGGGTCCTTGAAGGATCTAAAGGGTTTTCAGAGGGTTCTGGAAGGGTTTTGGTGGTCCCAGAGGGGTCTTTGAAGGACCAAAAGGGGTTTCAGAGGGTTCTGGAATGATTTTGGTGGTCTCAGAGTGGTCTTTGAAGGACCTAAAGGGGTTACAGAGGTGTCCTTGAAGGACCTAAAGGGATTCCAGAGGGTTCTGGAAGGGTTTCGGTGGTCTTCAAGCGGTCCTGGAAGGATCTAAAGGGGTTCCAGAGAGGTCCTGGAGGGATCTAAAGGAGTTCCAGAGGGTTCTGGAAGGGGTTTGGTGGTCTCAGAGTGGTCTTTGGAGGATCTAAAGGGGTACCAGAGGGGACCTTGAAGGATCTAAAGGGTTTCCAGGGAGCTCTGTAATGGTTTTGGTGGTCCAAGAAGGGTCTTTGAAGGACCTTAAAGGGTTTCAGAGGGTTTTGGATGGGTTTTGGTGGTCTCAGAGGGGTCTTTGAAGGATCTAAAGGGGTTCCAGAGGGTTCTGTAATGGTTTTGGTGATCCCAGAAGGGTCTTTGAAGGACCTAAAGGGGTTACAGAGGTGTCCTTGAAGGACCTAAAGGGATTCCAGAGAGGTTCTGGAAGGGTTTCGGTGGTCTCAGAATGGTCCTGGAAAGATCTAAAGGGGTTCCAGAGAGGTCCTGGAGGGATCTAAAGGAGTTCCAGAGGGTTCTGGAAGGGTTTTGGTGGTCTGAGATGGGTCCTTGAAGGATCTATTGGGGTTCCAGAGGGTTCTGGAAGGGTTTTGGTGGTCCCAGAGGGGTCTTTGAAGGACCAAAGGGGTTCCAGAAGGGTCCTTGAAGGATCTAAAGGGTTTTCAGAGGGTTCTGGAAGGGTTTTGGTGGTCTCAGAGGGTCTTGGAAGGATCTAAAGTGGTTCCAGAGGGGTCCTTGAAGGATCTAAAGGAGTTCCAGTGGGTTCTGGAAGGGTTTTGGTGGTCTTCAAGGGGTCCTGGAAGGATCTAAAGGGGTTCCAGAGGGGTCCTTGAAGGATCTAATGGAGTTCCAGAGGGTTCTGGAAGGGTTTTGGTGGTCTCAGAATGGTCCTGGAAGGATCTAAAGGGGTTCCAGAGGGTTCTGAAATGGTTTTGGTGGTCTTAGAGGGGTCTTTAAAGGATCTAAAGGGGTTCCAGAGGGGTGCTTGAAGGATCTAAAGGAGTTCCAGAGGGTTCTGGAAGGGTTTTGGTGGTCCCAGAGGGGTCCTGGAAGGTTCTAAAGGGTTTTCGGAGGGTTCTGGAGGGGTTTTGGTGGTCTCAGAGGGGTATTTGAAGGATTGAAAGGGGTTCCAGAGGGTTCTGGAAGGGGTTTGGTGGTCTCAGAGTGGTCTTTGGAGGATCTAAAGGGGTACCAGAGGGGACCTTGAAGGATCTAAAGGGTTTCCAGGGAGCTCTGTAATGGTTTTGGTGGTCCCAGAAGGGTCTTTGAAGGACCTTAAAGGGTTTCAGAGGGTTTTGGATGGGTTTTGGTGGTCTCAGAGGGGTCTTTGAAGTTTCTAAAGGGGTTCCAGAGGGGTCCTTGAAGGATCTAAAGGGGTTCCAGAGGGTTCTGAAATGGTTTTGGTGGTCCCAGAGGGGTCTTTGAAGGACCAAAGGGGTTCCAGAGGGGTCCTTGAAGGATCTAAAGGGTTTTCAGAGGGTTCTGGAAGGGTTTTGGTGGTCTCAGAGGGGTATTTGAAGAATCGAAAGGGGTTCCAGAGGGTTCTGGAAGGGTTTTGGTGGTCTGAGATGGGTCCATGAAGGATCTAAAGGGGTTCCAGAGGGGTCCTTGAAGGATCTAATGGGGTTCCAGAGGGTTCTGGAAGGGTTTTGGTGGTCTCAGAATGGTCCTGGAAGGATCTAAAGGGGTTCCAGTGGGGTCCTCGAAGGATCTAAAGGGGTTCCAGAGGGTTCTGAAATGGTTTTGGTGGTCCCAGAGGGGTCTTTGAAGGACTAAAGGGGTTCCAGAGGGGTCCTTGAAGGATCTAAAGGGTTTTCAGAGGGTTCTGGAAGGGTTTTGGTGGTCTCAGAGGGGTCTTTGAAGGATCTAAAGGGGTTCCAGAGGGGTCCTTGAAGGACCTAAATGGATTCCAGAGGTTTCTGGAAGGGTTTTGGTGGTCCCAGAGGGGTAATGGAAGGATCTAAAGGGGTTCCAGAGGGTTCTGGAAGAGTTTCGGTCGTCTCAGAGGGGTCTCTGAAGGATCTAAAGGGGTTCCAGAGGGTTATGTAATGGTTTTCGTGGTCCCAGAAGGGTTTTTGAAGGACCTTAAAGGGTTTCAGAGGGTTTTGGATGGGTTTTGGTGGTCTCAGAGGGGTCTTTGAAGGATCTAAAGGGGTTCCAGAAGGATCCTTGAAGGAACTAAAGGGGTTCCAGAGGGTTCTGGAAAGGTTTTGGTGGTCTTAGAGGGCCTTTGAAGGATCTAAAGGGGTTCCAGAGGGGTGCTTGAAGGATCTAATGGGGTTCCAGAGGGTTCTGGAAGGGTTTTGTTGGTCCCAGAGGGGTCTTTGAAGGACCAAAGGGGTTCCAGAGGGGTCCTTGAAGGATCTAAATGGTTTTTTAGAGGGTTCTGGAAGGGTTTTGGTGGTCTCAGAGTGGTATTTGAAGGATCGAAAGGGGTTTCAGAGGGTTCTGGAAGGGTTTTGGTGGTCTCAGAGGGGTCCTTGAAGGATCTAAAGGGTTTTCAGAGGGTTCTGGAAGGGTTTTGGTGGTCCCAGAGGGGTCTTTGGAGGATCTAAAGGGGTACCAGAGGGGACCGTGAAGGATCTAAAGGGTTTCCAGGGAGCTCTGTAATGGTTTTGGTGGTCTCAGAAGGGTCTTTGAAGGACCTTAAAGGGTTTCAGAGGGTTTTGGATGGGTTTTGGTGGTCTCAGAGGGGTCTTTGAAGTTTCTAAAGGGGTTCCAGAGGGGTCCTTGAAGGAACTAAAGGGGTTCCAGAGGGTTCTGGAAGGGTTTTGGTGGTCTCAGAGGGTCTTGGAAGGATCTAAAGTGGTTCCAGAGGGTTCTGGAAGGGTTTTGGTGGTCTGAGATGGGTCCATGAAGGATCTAAAGGGGTTCCAGAGGGGTCCTTGAAGGATCTAATGGGGTTCCAGAGGGTTCTGGAAGGGTTTTGGTGGTCTCAGAATGGTCCTGGAAGGATCTAAAGGGGTTCCAGAGGGGTCCTCGAAGGATCTAAAGGGGTTGCAGAGAGTTCTGAAATGGTTTTGGTGGTCCCAGAGGGGTCTTTGAAGGACTAAAGGGGTTCCAGAGGGGTCCTTGAAGGATCTAAAGGGGTTTCAGAGGGTTCTGGAAGGGTTTTGGTGGTCTCAGAGTGGTCTTTGAAGGACCTAAAGGGGTTACAGAGGTGTACTTGAAGGACCTAAAGGGATTCCAGAGGGTTCTGGAAGGGTTTCGGTGGTCTCAGAATGGTCCTGGAAAGATCTAAAGGGGTTCCAGAGAGGTCCTGGAGGGATCTAAAGGAGTTCCAGAGGGTTCTGGAAGGGTTTTGGTGGTCTGAGATGGGTCCATGAAGGATCTAAAGGGGTTCCAGAGCGGTCCTTGAAGGATCTAATGGGGTTCCAGAGGGTTCTGGAAGGGTTTTGGTGGTCTCAGAATGGTCCTGGAAGGATCTAAAGTGATTCCAGAGGGTTCTGGAATGATTTTGGTGGTCTCAGAGTGGTCTTTGAAGGACCTAAAGGGGTTACAGAGGTGTCCTTGATGGACTTAAAGGGATTCCAGAGGGTTCTGGAAGGGTTTTGGTGGTCTTCAAGCGGTCCTGGAAGGATCTAAAGGGGTTCCAGAGGGGTCCTGGAAGGATCTAAAGGGCTTCCAGAGGGGTCCTGGAAGGATCTAAAGGGGTTCCAGAGGGGTCCTGGAAGGATCTAAAGGGGTTCCACAGGGGTCCTTGAAGGATCTAAAGGGGTTCCAGAGGGTTCTGGAAGGGTTTTGGTGGTCTCAGAGGGGTCTTTGAAGGATCTAAAGGGGTTCCAGAGGGGTCCTTGAAGGATCTAATGGGGTTCCAGAGGGTTCTGGAAGGGTTTTGGTGGTCTCAGAATGGTCCTGGAAGGATCTAAAGGGGTTCCAGTGGGGTCCTCGAAGGATCTAAAGGGGTTCCAGAGGGTTCTGAAATGGTTTTGGTGGTCCCAGAGGGTTCTTTGAAGGACTAAAGGGGTTCCAGAGGGGTCCTTGAAGGATCTAAAGGGTTTTCAGAGGGTTCTGGAAGGGTTTTGGTGGTCTCAGAGGGGTCTTTGAAGGATCTAAAGGGGTTCCAGAGGGGTCTCTGAAGGATCTAAAGGGGTTCCAGAGGGTTCTGTAATGGTTTTGGTGGTCCCAGAAGGGTCTTTGAAGGATCTAAAAGGGTTCCAGAGGGGTCCTTGAAGGATCTAATGGGGTTCCAGAGGGTTCTGGAAGGGTTTTGGTGGTCCCAGAGGGGTCTTTGAAGGACCAAAGGGGTTCCAGAGGGGTCCTTGAAGGATCTAAAGGGGTTCCAGAGGGTTCTGGAAGGGTTTTGGTGGTCTCAGAGGGGTCCTTGAAGGATCTAAAGGGTTTTCAGAGGGTTCTGGAAGGGTTTTGGTGGTCTCAGAGGGGTCTTTGAAGGACCTAAAGAGGTTCCAGAGGGTTCTGGAAGGGTTTTGGTGGTCTCAGAATGCTCCTGGAAGGATCTAAAGGGGTTCCAGTGGGGTCCTCGAAGGATCTAAAGGGGTTCCAGAGGGTTCTGAAATGGTTTTGGTGGTCCCAGAGTGGTCTTTGAAGGACTAAAGGGGTTCCAGAGGGGTCCTTGAAGGATCTAAAGGGTTTTCAGAGGGTTCTGGAAGGGTTTTGGTGGTCTCAGAGTGGTCTTTGAAGGATCTAAAGGGGTTCCAGAGGAGTCCTTGAAGGACCTAAATGGATTCAAGAGGTTTCTGGAAGGTTTTGGTGGTCCCAGAGGGGTCTTTGAAGGATCTAAAGGGGTTCCAGAGGGTTCTGGAAGGGTTTTAGTGGTCTCAGAGGGGTCTCCGAAGGATCTAAAGTGGTTCCAGAGGGTTCTGTAATGGTTTTGGTGGTCCCAGAAGGGTCTTTGAAGCACCTTAAAGGGTTTCAGAGGGTTCTGGAAGGGTTTTGGCGGTCTCAGTGGGGTCTTTGAAGGATCTAAAGGGGCTCCAGAGGGGTCCTTGAAGGAACTAAAGGGGTTCCAGAGGGTTCTGGAAGGGTTTTGGTGGTCTTAGAGGGCCTTTGAAGGATCTAAAGGGGTTCCAGAGGGGTGCTTGAAGGATCTAAAGGAGTTCCAGAGGGTTCTGGAAGGGTTTTGGTGGTCTGCGATGGGTCCATGAAGGATCTAAAGGGGTTCCAGAGGGGTCCTTGAAGGATCTAATGGGGTTCTAGAGGGTTCTGGAAGGGTTTTGGTGGTCCCAGAGGGGTCTTTGAAGGACCAAAGGGGTTCCACAGGGGTCCTTGAAGGATCTAAAGGGTTTTCAGAGGGTTCTGGAAGGGTTTTGGTGGTCCCAGAGGGGTCTTTGAAGGACCAAAAGGGGTTTCAGAGGGTTCTGGAATGATTTTGGTGGTCTCAGAGTGGTCTTTGAAGGACCTAAAGGGGTTACAGAGGTGTCCTTGAAGGACCTAAAGGGATTCCAGAGGGTTCTGGAAGGGTTTCGGTGGTCTTCAAGCGGTCCTGGAAGGATCTAAAGGGGTTCCAGAGAGGTCCTGGAGGGATCTAAAGGAGTTCCAGAGGGTTCTGGAAGGGGTTTGGTGGTCTCAGAGTGGTCTTTGGAGGATCTAAAGGGGTACCAGAGGGGACCTTGAAGGATCTAAAGGGTTTCCAGGGAGCTCTGTAATGGTTTTGGTGGTCCAAGAAGGGTCTTTGAAGGACCTTAAAGGGTTTCAGAGGGTTTTGGATGGGTTTTGGTGGTCTCAGAGGGGTCTTTGAAGGATCTAAAGGGGTTCCAGAGGGTTCTGTAATGGTTTTGGTGATCCCAGAAGGGTCTTTGAAGGACCTAAAGGGGTTACAGAGGTGTCCTTGAAGGACCTAAAGGGATTCCAGAGAGGTTCTGGAAGGGTTTCGGTGGTCTCAGAATGGTCCTGGAAAGATCTAAAGGGGTTCCAGAGAGGTCCTGGAGGGATCTAAAGGAGTTCCAGAGGGTTCTGGAAGGGTTTTGGTGGTCTGAGATGGGTCCTTGAAGGATCTATTGGGGTTCCAGAGGGTTCTGGAAGGGTTTTGGTGGTCCCAGAGGGGTCTTTGAAGGACCAAAGGGGTTCCAGAAGGGTCCTTGAAGGATCTAAAGGGTTTTCAGAGGGTTCTGGAAGGGTTTTGGTGGTCTCAGAGGGTCTTGGAAGGATCTAAAGTGGTTCCAGAGGGGTCCTTGAAGGATCTAAAGGAGTTCCAGTGGGTTCTGGAAGGGTTTTGGTGGTCTTCAAGGGGTCCTGGAAGGATCTAAAGGGGTTCCAGAGGGGTCCTTGAAGGATCTAATGGGGTTCCAGAGGGTTCTGGAAGGGTTTTGGTGGTCTCAGAATGGTCCTGGAAGGATCTAAAGGGGTTCCAGAGGGTTCTGAAATGGTTTTGGTGGTCTTAGAGGGGTCTTTAAAGGATCTAAAGGGGTTCCAGAGGGGTGCTTGAAGGATCTATTGGGGTTCCAGAGGGTTCTGGAAGGGTTTTGGTGGTCCCAGAGGGGTCTTTGAAGGACCAAAGGGGTTCCAGAAGGGTCCTTGAAGGATCTAAAGGGTTTTCAGAGGGTTCTGGAAGGGTTTTGGTGGTCTCAGAGGGTCTTGGAAGGATCTAAAGTGGTTCCAGAGGGGTCCTTGAAGGATCTAAAGGAGTTCCAGTGGGTTCTGGAAGGGTTTTGGTGGTCTTCAAGGGGTCCTGGAAGGATCTAAAGGGGTTCCAGAGGGGTCCTTGAAGGATCTAATGGGGTTCCAGAGGGTTCTGGAAGGGTTTTGGTGGTCTCAGAATGGTCCTGGAAGGATCTAAAGGGGTTCCAGAGGGTTCTGAAATGGTTTTGGTGGTCTTAGAGGGGTCTTTAAAGGATCTAAAGGGGTTCCAGAGGGGTGCTTGAAGGATCTAAAGGAGTTCCAGAGGGTTCTGGAAGGGTTTTGGTGGTCCCAGAGGGGTCCTGGAAGGTTCTAAAGGGTTTTCGGAGGGTTCTGGAGGGGTTTTGGTGGTCTCAGAGGGGTATTTGAAGGATTGAAAGGGGTTCCAGAGGGTTCTGGAAGGGGTTTGGTGGTCTCAGAGTGGTCTTTGGAGGATCTAAAGGGGTACCAGAGGGGACCTTGAAGGATCTAAAGGGTTTCCAGGGAGCTCTGTAATGGTTTTGGTGGTCCCAGAAGGGTCTTTGAAGGACCTTAAAGGGTTTCAGAGGGTTTTGGATGGGTTTTGGTGGTCTCAGAGGGGTCTTTGAAGTTTCTAAAGGGGTTCCAGAGGGGTCCTTGAAGGATCTAAAGGGGTTCCAGAGGGTTCTGGAAGGGTTTTGGTGGTCTCAGAGGGGTCCTTGAAGGATCTAAAGGGGTTTCAGAGGGTTCTGGAAGGGTTTTGGTGGTCCCAGAGGGGTCTTTGAAGGATCTAATGGGGTTCCAGAGGGTTCTGGAAGGGTTTTGGTGGTCTCAGAATGCTCCTGGAAGGATCTAAAGGGGTTCCAGTGGGGTCCTCGAAGGATCTAAAGGGGTTCCAGAGGGTTCTGAAATGGTTTTGGTGGTCCCAGAGTGGTCTTTGAAGGACTAAAGGGGTTCCAGAGGGGTCCTTGAAGGATCTAAAGGGTTTTCAGAGGGTTCTGGAAGGGTTTTGGTGGTCTCAGAGTGGTCTTTGAAGGATCTAAAGGGGTTCCAGAGGAGTCCTTGAAGGACCTAAATGGATTCCAGAGGTTTCTGGAAGGGTTTTGGTGGTCCCAGAGGGGTCTTTGAAGGATCTAAAGGGGTTCCAGAGGGTTCTGGAAGGGTTTTAGTGGTCTCAGAGGGGTCTCCGAAGGATCTAAAGTGGTTCCAGAGGGTTCTGTAATGGTTTTGGTGGTCCCAGAAGGGTCTTTGAAGGACCTTAAAGGGTTTCAGAGGGTTTTGGATGGGTTTTGGTGGTCTCAGAGGGGTCTTTGAAGGATCTAAAGGGGTTCCAGAGGGGTCCTTGAAGGAACTAAAGGGGTTCCAGAGGGTTCTGGAAGGGTTTTGGTGGTCTTAGAGGGCCTTTGAAGGATCTAAAGGGGTTCCAGAGGGGTGCTTGAAGGATCTAAAGGAGTTCCAGAGGGTTCTGGAAGGGTTTTGGTGGTCTGAGATGGGTCCATGAAGGATCTAAAGGGGTTCCAGAGGCGTCCTTGAAGGATCTAATGGGGTTCCAGAGGGTTCTGGAAGGGTTTTGGTGGTCCCAGAGGGGTCTTTGAAGGACCAAAGGGGTTCCAGAGGGGTCCTTGAAGGATCTAAAGGGTTTTCAGAGGGTTCTGGAAGGGTTTTGGTGGTCCCAGAGGGGTCTTTGAAGGACCTAAAGGGGTTTCAGAGGGTTCTGGAATGATTTTGGTGGTCTCAGAGTGGTCTTTGAAGGACCTAAAGGGGTTACAGAGGTGTCCTTGAAGGACCTAAAGGGATTCCAGAGGGTTCTGGAAGGGTTTCGGTGGTCTTCAAGCGGTCCTGGAAGGATCTAAAGGGGTTCCAGAGAGGTCCTGGAGGGATCTAAAGGAGTTCCAGAGGGTTCTGGAAGGGGTTTGGTGGTCTCAGAGTGGTCTTTGGAGGATCTAAAGGGGTACCAGAGGGGACCTTGAAGGATCTAAAGGGTTTCCAGGGAGCTCTGTAATGGTTTTGGTGGTCCAAGAAGGGTCTTTGAAGGACCTTAAAGGGTTTCAGAGGGTTTTGGATGGGTTTTGGTGGTCTCAGAGGGGTCTTTGAAGGATCTAAAGGGGTTCCAGAGGGTTCTGTAATGGTTTTGGTGATCCCAGAAGGGTCTTTGAAGGACCTAAAGGGGTTACAGAGGTGTCCTTGAAGGACCTAAAGGGATTCCAGAGAGGTTCTGGAAGGGTTTCGGTGGTCTCAGAATGGTCCTGGAAAGATCTAAAGGGGTTCCAGAGAGGTCCTGGAGGGATCTAAAGGAGTTCCAGAGGGTTCTGGAAGGGTTTTGGTGGTCTGAGATGGGTCCTTGAAGGATCTATTGGGGTTCCAGAGGGTTCTGGAAGGGTTTTGGTGGTCCCAGAGGGGTCTTTGAAGGACCAAAGGGGTTCCAGAAGGGTCCTTGAAGGATCTAAAGGGTTTTCAGAGGGTTCTGGAAGGGTTTTGGTGGTCTCAGAGGGTCTTGGAAGGATCTAAAGTGGTTCCAGAGGGGTCCTTGAAGGATCTAAAGGAGTTCCAGTGGGTTCTGGAAGGGTTTTGGTGGTCTTCAAGGGGTCCTGGAAGGATCTAAAGGGGTTCCAGAGGGGTCCTTGAAGGATCTAATGGGGTTCCAGAGGGTTCTGGAAGGGTTTTGGTGGTCTCAGAATGGTCCTGGAAGGATCTAAAGGGGTTCCAGAGGGTTCTGAAATGGTTTTGGTGGTCTTAGAGGGGTCTTTAAAGGATCTAAAGGGGTTCCAGAGGGGTGCTTGAAGGATCTAAAGGAGTTCCAGAGGGTTCTGGAAGGGTTTTGGTGGTCCCAGAGGGGTCCTGGAAGGTTCTAAAGGGTTTTCGGAGGGTTCTGGAAGGGTTTTGGTGGTCTCAGAGGGGTATTTGAAGGATCGAAAGGGGTTCCAGAGGGTTCTGGAAGGGGTTTGGTGGTCTCAGAGTGGTCTTTGAAGGATCTAAAGGGGTACCAGAGGGGACCTTGAAGGATCTAAAGAGTTTCCAGGGAGCTCTGTAATGGTTTTGGTGGTCCCAGAAGGGTCTTTGAAGGACCTTAAAGGGTTTCAGAGGGTTTTGGATGGGTTTTGGTGGTCTCAGAGGGGTCTTTGAAGTTTCTAAAGGGGTTCCAGAGGGGTCCTTGAAGGATCTAAAGGGGTTCCAGAGGGTTCTGAAATGGTTTTGGTGGTCCCAGAGGGGTCTTTGAAGGACCAAAGGGGTTCCAGAGGGGTCCTTGAAGGATCTAAAGGGTTTTCAGAGGGTTCTGGAAGGGTTTTGGTGGTCTCAGAGGGGTATTTGAAGAATCGAAAGGGGTTCCAGAGGGTTCTGGAAGGGTTTTGGTGGTCTGAGATGGGTCCATGAAGGATCTAAAGGGGTTCCAGAGGGGTCCTTGAAGGATCTAAAGGGGTTCCAGAGGGTTCTGGAAGGGTTTTGGTGGTCTCAGAATGGTCCTGGAAGGATCTAAAGGGGTTCCAGTGGGGTCCTCGAAGGATCTAAAGGGGTTCCAGAGGGTTCTGAAATGGTTTTGGTGGTCCCAGAGGGGTCTTTGAAGGACTAAAGGGGTTCCAGAGGGGTCCTTGAAGGATCTAAAGGGTTTTCAGAGGGTTCTGGAAGGGTTTTGGTGGTCTCAGAGGGGTCTTTGAAGGATCTAAAGGGGTTCCAGAGGGGTCCTTGAAGGACCTAAATGGATTCCAGAGGTTTCTGGAAGGGTTTTGGTGGTCCCAGAGGGGTAATGGAAGGATCTAAAGGGGTTCCAGAGGGTTCTGGAAGAGTTTCGGTCGTCTCAGAGGGGTCTCTGAAGGATCTAAAGGGGTTCCAGAGGGTTATGTAATGGTTTTCGTGGTCCCAGAAGGGTTTTTGAAGGACCTTAAAGGGTTTCAGAGGGTTTTGGATGGGTTTTGGTGGTCTCAGAGGGGTCTTTGAAGGATCTAAAGGGGTTCCAGAAGGGTCCTTGAAGGAACTAAAGGGGTTCCAGAGGGTTCTGGAAAGGTTTTGGTGGTCTTAGAGGGCCTTTGAAGGATCTAAAGGGGTTCCAGAGGGTTCTGGAAGGGTTTTGTTGGTCCCAGAGGGGTCTTTGAAGGACCAAAGGGGTTCCAGAGGGGTCCTTGAAGGATCTAAATGGTTTTTTAGAGGGTTCTGGAAGGGTTTTGGTGGTCTCAGAGTGGTATTTGAAGGATCGAAAGGGGTTTCAGAGGGTTCTGGAAGGGTTTTGGTGGTCTCAGAGGGGTCCTGGAAGGTTCTAAAGGGTTTTCAGAGGGTTCTTGAAGGGGTTTGGTGGTCTCAGAGTGGTCTTTGGAGGATCTAAAGGGGTACCAGAGGGGACCGTGAAGGATCTAAAGGGTTTCCAGGGAGCTCTGTAATGGTTTTGGTGGTCTCAGAAGGGTCTTTGAAGGACCTTAAAGGGTTTCAGAGGGTTTTGGATGGGTTTTGGTGGTCTCAGAGGGGTCTTTGAAGTTTCTAAAGGGGTTCGAGAGGGGTCCTTGAAGGAACTAAAGGGGTTCCAGAGGGTTCTGGAAGGGTTTTGGTGGTCTCAGAGGGTCTTGGAAGGATCTAAAGTGGTTCCAGAGGGTTCTGGAAGGGTTTTGGTGGTCTGAGATGGGTCCATGAAGGATCTAAAGGGGTTCCAGAGGGGTCCTTGAAGGATCTAATGGGGTTCCAGAGGGTTCTGGAAGGGTTTTGGTGGTCTCAGAATGGTCCTGGAAGGATCTAAAGGGGTTCCAGAGGGGTCCTCGAAGGATCTAAAGGGGTTGCAGAGAGTTCTGAAATGGTTTTGGTGGTCCCAGAGGGGTCTTTGAAGGACTAAAGGGGTTCCAGAGGAGTCCTTGAAGGATCTAAAGGGTTTTCAGAGGGTTCTGGAAGGGTTTTGGTGGTCCCAGAGTGGTCTTTGAAGGACCTAAAGGGGTTACAGAGGTGTCCTTGAAGGACCTAAAGGGATTCCAGAGGGTTCTGGAAGGGTTTCGGTGGTCTCAGAATGGTCCTGGAAAGATCTAAAGGGGTTCCAGAGAGGTCCTGGAGGGATCTAAAGGAGTTCCAGAGGGTTCTGGAAGGGTTTTGGTGGTCTGAGATGGGTCCATGAAGGATCTAAAGGGGTTCCAGAGCGGTCCTTGAAGGATCTAATGGGGTTCCAGAGGGTTCTGGAAGGGTTTTGGTGGTCTCAGAATGGTCCTGGAAGGATCTAAAGTGATTCCAGAGGGTTCTGGAATGATTTTGGTGGTCTCAGAGTGGTCTTTGAAGGACCTAAAGGGGTTACAGAGGTGTCCTTGATGGACTTAAAGGGATTCCAGAGGGTTCTGGAAGGGTTTTGGTGGTCTTCAAGCGGTCCTGGAAGGATCTAAAGGGGTTCCAGAGGGGTCCTGGAAGGATCTAAAGGGCTTCCAGAGGGGTCCTGGCAGGATCTAAAGGGCTTCCAGAGGGGTCCTGGAAGGATCTAAAGGGTTTCAACAGGGGTCCTTGAAGGAACTAAAGGGGTTCCAGAGGGTTCTGGAAGGGTTTTGGTGGTCTCAGAGGGGTCTTTGAAGGATCTAAAGGGGTTCCAGAGGGGTCCTTGAAGGATCTAATGGGGTTCCAGAGGGTTCTGGAAGGGTTTTGGTGGTCTCAGAATGGTCCTGGAAGGATCTAAAGGGGTTCCAGTGGGGTCCTTGAAGGATCTAAAGGGGTTCCAGAGGGTTCTGAAATGGTTTTGGTGGTCCCAGAGGGGTCTTTGAAGGACTAAAGGGGTTCCAGAGGGGTCCTTGAAGGATCTAAAGGGTTTTCAGAGGGTTCTGGAAGGGTTTTGGTGGTCTCAGAGGGGTCTTTGAAGGATCTAAAGGGGTTCCAGAGGGGTCTCTGAAGGATCTAAAGGGGTTCCAGAGGGTTCTGTAATGGTTTTGGTGGTCCCAGAAGGGTCTTTGAAGGATCTAAAAGGGTTCCAGAGGGGTCCTTGAAGGATCTAATGGGGTTCCAGAGGGTTCTGGAAGGGTTTTGGTGGTCCCAGAGGGGTCTTTGAAGGACCAAAGGGGTTCCAGAGGGGTCCTTGAAGGATCTAAAGGGGATCCAGAGGGTTCTGGAAGGGTTTTGGTGGTCTCAGAGGGGTCCTTGAAGGATCTAAAGGGTTTTCAGAGGGTTCTGGAAGGGTTTTGGTGGTCCCAGAGGGGTCTTTGAAGGACCTAATGGGGTTCCAGAGGGTTCTGGAAGGGTTTTGGTGGTCTCAGAATGCTCCTGGAAGGATCTAAAGGGGTTCCAGTGGGGTCCTCGAAGGATCTAAAGGGGTTCCAGAGGGTTCTGAAATGGTTTTGGTGGTCCCAGAGTGGTCTTTGAAGGACTAAAGGGGTTCCAGAGGGGTCCTTGAAGGATCTAAAGGGTTTTCAGAGGGTTCTGGAAGGGTTTTGGTGGTCTCAGAGTGGTCTTTGAAGGATCTAAAGGGGTTCCAGAGGAGTCCTTGAAGGACCTAAATGGATTCAAGAGGTTTCTGGAAGGTTTTGGTGGTCCCAGAGGGGTCTTTGAAGGATCTAAAGGGGTTCCAGAGGGTTCTGGAAGGGTTTTAGTGGTCTCAGAGGGGTCTCCGAAGGATCTAAAGTGGTTCCAGAGGGTTCTGTAATGGTTTTGGTGGTCCCAGAAGGGTCTTTGAAGGACCTTAAAGGGTTTCAGAGGGTTTTGGATGGGTTTTGGTGGTCTCAGAGGGGTCTTTGAAGGATCTAAAGGGGTTCCAGAGGGGTCCTTGAAGGAACTAAAGGGGTTCCAGAGGGTTCTGGAAGGGTTTTGGTGGTCTTAGAGGGCCTTTGAAGGATCTAAAGGGGTTCCAGAGGGGTGCTTGAAGGATCTAAAGGAGTTCCAGAGGGTTCTGGAAGGGTTTTGGTGGTCTGAGATGGGTCCATGAAGGATCTAAAGGGGTTCCAGAGGCGTCCTTGAAGGATCTAATGGGGTTCCAGAGGGTTCTGGAAGGGTTTTGGTGGTCCCAGAGGGGTCTTTGAAGGACCAAAGGGGTTCCAGAGGGGTCCTTGAAGGATCTAAAGGGTTTTCAGAGGGTTCTGGAAGGGTTTTGGTGGTCCCAGAGGGGTCTTTGAAGGACCAAAAGGGGTTTCAGAGGGTTCTGGAATGATTTTGGTGGTCTCAGAGTGGTCTTTGAAGGACCTAAAGGGGTTACAGAGGTGTCCTTGAAGGACCTAAAGGGATTCCAGAGGGTTCTGGAAGGGTTTCGGTGGTCTTCAAGCGGTCCTGGAAGGATCTAAAGGGGTTCCAGAGAGGTCCTGGAGGGATCTAAAGGAGTTCCAGAGGGTTCTGGAAGGGGTTTGGTGGTCTCAGAGTGGTCTTTGGAGGATCTAAAGGGGTACCAGAGGGGACCTTGAAGGATCTAAAGGGTTTCCAGGGAGCTCTGTAATGGTTTTGGTGGTCCAAGAAGGGTCTTTGAAGGACCTTAAAGGGTTTCAGAGGGTTTTGGATGGGTTTTGGTGGTCTCAGAGGGGTCTTTGAAGGATCTAAAGGGGTTCCAGAGGGTTCTGTAATGGTTTTGGTGATCCCAGAAGGGTCTTTGAAGGACCTAAAGGGGTTACAGAGGTGTCCTTGAAGGACCTAAAGGGATTCCAGAGAGGTTCTGGAAGGGTTTCGGTGGTCTCAGAATGGTCCTGGAAAGATCTAAAGGGGTTCCAGAGAGGTCCTGGAGGGATCTAAAGGAGTTCCAGAGGGTTCTGGAAGGGTTTTGGTGGTCTGAGATGGGTCCTTGAAGGATCTATTGGGGTTCCAGAGGGTTCTGGAAGGGTTTTGGTGGTCCCAGAGGGGTCTTTGAAGGACCAAAGGGGTTCCAGAAGGGTCCTTGAAGGATCTAAAGGGTTTTCAGAGGGTTCTGGAAGGGTTTTGGTGGTCTCAGAGGGTCTTGGAAGGATCTAAAGTGGTTCCAGAGGGGTCCTTGAAGGATCTAAAGGAGTTCCAGTGGGTTCTGGAAGGGTTTTGGTGGTCTTCAAGGGGTCCTGGAAGGATCTAAAGGGGTTCCAGAGGGGTCCTTGAAGGATCTAATGGGGTTCCAGAGGGTTCTGGAAGGGTTTTGGTGGTCTCAGAATGGTCCTGGAAGGATCTAAAGGGGTTCCAGAGGGTTCTGAAATGGTTTTGGTGGTCTTAGAGGGGTCTTTAAAGGATCTAAAGGGGTTCCAGAGGGGTGCTTGAAGGATCTATTGGGGTTCCAGAGGGTTCTGGAAGGGTTTTGGTGGTCCCAGAGGGGTCTTTGAAGGACCAAAGGGGTTCCAGAAGGGTCCTTGAAGGATCTAAAGGGTTTTCAGAGGGTTCTGGAAGGGTTTTGGTGGTCTCAGAGGGTCTTGGAAGGATCTAAAGTGGTTCCAGAGGGGTCCTTGAAGGATCTAAAGGAGTTCCAGAGGGTTCTGGAAGGGTTTTGGTGGTCTTCAAGGGGTCCTGGAAGGATCTAAAGGGGTTCCAGAGGGGTCCTTGAAGGATCTAATGGGGTTCCAGAGGGTTCTGGAAGGGTTTTGGTGGTCTCAGAATGGTCCTGGAAGGATCTAAAGGGGTTCCAGAGGGTTCTGAAATGGTTTTGGTGGTCTTAGAGGGGTCTTTAAAGGATCTAAAGGGGTTCCAGAGGGGTGCTTGAAGGATCTAAAGGAGTTCCAGAGGGTTCTGGAAGGGTTTTGGTGGTCCCAGAGGGGTCCTGGAAGGTTCTAAAGGGTTTTCGGAGGGTTCTGGAGGGGTTTTGGTGGTCTCAGAGGGGTATTTGAAGGATTGAAAGGGGTTCCAGAGGGTTCTGGAAGGGGTTTGGTGGTCTCAGAGTGGTCTTTGGAGGATCTAAAGGGGTACCAGAGGGGACCTTGAAGGATCTAAAGGGTTTCCAGGGAGCTCTGTAATGGTTTTGGTGGTCCCAGAAGGGTCTTTGAAGGACCTTAAAGGGTTTCAGAGGGTTTTGGATGGGTTTTGGTGGTCTCAGAGGGGTCTTTGAAGGATCTAAAGGGGTTCCAGAGGGTTCTGGAAGGGTTTTGGTGGTCTCAGAGGGGTCCTGGAAGGATCTAAAGGGTTTTCAGAGGGTTCTGGAAGGGTTTTGGTGGTCCCAGAGGGGTCTTTGAAGGACCTAATGGGGTTCCAGAGGGTTCTGGAAGGGTTTTGGTGGTCTCAGAATGCTCCTGGAAGGATCTAAAGGGGTTCCAGTGGGGTCCTCGAAGGATCTAAAGGGGTTCCAGAGGGTTCTGAAATGGTTTTGGTGGTCCCAGAGTGGTCTTTGAAGGACTAAAGGGGTTCCAGAGGGGTCCTTGAAGGATCTAAAGGGTTTTCAGAGGGTTCTGGAAGGGTTTTGGTGGTCTCAGAGGGGTCTTTGAAGGATCTAAAGGGGTTCCAGAGGGGTCCTTGAAGGACCTAAATGGATTCCAGAGGTTTCTGGAAGGGTTTTGGTGGTCCCAGAGGGGTCTTTGAAGGATCTAAAGGGTTTCCGGAGGGTTCTGGAAGGGTTTTAGTGGTCTCAGAGGGGTCTCCGAAGGATCTAAAGTGGTTCCAGAGGGTTCTGTAATGGTTTTGGTGGTCCCAGAAGGGTCTTTGAAGGACCTTAAAGGGTTTCAGAGGGTTTTGGATGGGTTTTGGTGGTCTCAGAGGGGTCTTTGAAGGATCTAAAGGGGTTCCAGAGGGGTCCTTGAAGGAACTAAAGGGGTTCCAGAGGGTTCTGGAAGGGTTTTGGTGGTCTTAGAGGGCCTTTGAAGGATCTAAAGGGGTTCCAGAGGGGTGCTTGAAGGATCTAAAGGAGTTCCAGAGGGTTCTGGAAGGGTTTTGGTGGTCTGAGATGGGTCCATGAAGGATCTAAAGGGGTTCCAGAGGCGTCCTTGAAGGATCTAATGGGGTTCCAGAGGGTTCTGGAAGGGTTTTGGTGGTCCCAGAGGGGTCTTTGAAGGACCAAAGGGGTTCCAGAGGGGTCCTTGAAGGATCTAAAGGGTTTTCAGAGGGTTCTGGAAGGGTTTTGGTGGTCTCAGAGGGGTCTTTGAAGGACCTAAAGGGGTTTCAGAGGGTTCTGGAATGATTTTGGTGGTCTCAGAGTGGTCTTTGAAGGACCTAAAGGGGTTACAGAGGTGTCCTTGAAGGACCTAAAGGGATTCCAGAGGGTTCTGGAAGGGTTTCGGTGGTCTTCAAGCGGTCCTGGAAGGATCTAAAGGGGTTCCAGAGAGGTCCTGGAGGGATCTAAAGGAGTTCCAGAGGGTTCTGGAAGGGGTTTGGTGGTCTCAGAGTGGTCTTTGGAGGATCTAAAGGGGTACCAGAGGGGACCTTGAAGGATCTAAAGGGTTTCCAGGGAGCTCTGTAATGGTTTTGGTGGTCCAAGAAGGGTCTTTGAAGGACCTTAAAGGGTTTCAGAGGGTTTTGGATGGGTTTTGGTGGTCTCAGAGGGGTCTTTGAAGGATCTAAAGGGGTTCCAGAGGGTTCTGTAATGGTTTTGGTGATCCCAGAAGGGTCTTTGAAGGACCTAAAGGGGTTACAGAGGTGTCCTTGAAGGACCTAAAGGGATTCCAGAGAGGTTCTGGAAGGGTTTCGGTGGTCTCAGAATGGTCCTGGAAAGATCTAAAGGGGTTCCAGAGAGGTCCTGGAGGGATCTAAAGGAGTTCCAGAGGGTTCTGGAAGGGTTTTGGTGGTCTGAGATGGGTCCTTGAAGGATCTATTGGGGTTCCAGAGGGTTCTGGAAGGGTTTTGGTGGTCCCAGAGGGGTCTTTGAAGGACCAAAGGGGTTCCAGAAGGGTCCTTGAAGGATCTAAAGGGTTTTCAGAGGGTTCTGGAAGGGTTTTGGTGGTCTCAGAGGGTCTTGGAAGGATCTAAAGTGGTTCCAGAGGGGTCCTTGAAGGATCTAAAGGAGTTCCAGTGGGTTCTGGAAGGGTTTTGGTGGTCTTCAAGGGGTCCTGGAAGGATCTAAAGGGGTTCCAGAGGGGTCCTTGAAGGATCTAATGGGGTTCCAGAGGGTTCTGGAAGGGTTTTGGTGGTCTCAGAATGGTCCTGGAAGGATCTAAAGGGGTTCCAGAGGGTTCTGAAATGGTTTTGGTGGTCTTAGAGGGGTCTTTAAAGGATCTAAAGGGGTTCCAGAGGGGTGCTTGAAGGATCTAAAGGAGTTCCAGAGGGTTCTGGAAGGGTTTTGGTGGTCCCAGAGGGGTCCTGGAAGGTTCTAAAGGGTTTTCGGAGGGTTCTGGAGGGGTTTTGGTGGTCTCAGAGGGGTATTTGAAGGATTGAAAGGGGTTCCAGAGGGTTCTGGAAGGGGTTTGGTGGTCTCAGAGTGGTCTTTGGAGGATCTAAAGGGGTACCAGAGGGGACCTTGAAGGATCTAAAGGGTTTCCAGGGAGCTCTGTAATGGTTTTGGTGGTCCCAGAAGGGTCTTTGAAGGACCTTAAAGGGTTTCAGAGGGTTTTGGATGGGTTTTGGTGGTCTCAGAGGGGTCTTTGAAGTTTCTAAAGGGGTTCCAGAGGGGTCCTTGAAGGATCTAAAGGGGTTCCAGAGGGTTCTGTAATGGTTTTGGTGGTCCCAGAAGGGTCTTTGAAGGACCAAAGGGGTTCCAGAGGGGTCCTTGAAGGATCGAAAGGGGTTTCAGAGGGTTCTGGAAGGGTTTTGGTGGTCTCAGAGGGGTATTTGAAGGATCGAAAGGGGTTCCAGAGGGTTCTGGAAGGGTTTTGGTGGTCTGAGATGGGTCCATGAAGGATCTAAAGGGGTTCCAGAGGGGTCCTTGAAGGATCTAAAGGGTTTTCAGAGGGTTCTGGAAGGGTTTTGGTGGTCTCAGAATGGTCCTGGAAGGATCTAAAGGGGTTCCAGTGGGGTCCTCGAAGGATCTAAAGGGGTTCCAGAGGGTTCTGAAATGGTTTTGGTGGTCCCAGAGGGGTCTTTGAAGGACTAAAGGGGTTCCAGAGGGGTCCTTGAAGGATCTAAAGGGTTTTCAGAGGGTTCTGGAAGGGTTTTGGTGGTCTCAGAGGGGTCCTTGAAGGATCTAAAGGGGTTCCAGAGGGGTCCTTGAAGGACCTAAATGGATTCCAGAGGTTTCTGGAAGGGTTTTGGTGGTCCCAGAGGGGTAATGGAAGGATCTAAAGGGGTTCCAGAGGGTTCTGGAAGAGTTTCGGTCGTCTCAGAGGGGTCTCTGAAGGATCTAAAGGGGTTCCAGAGGGTTATGTAATGGTTTTCGTGGTCCCAGAAGGGTTTTTGAAGCACCTTAAAGGGTTTCAGAGGGTTCTGGATGGGTTTTGGCGGTCTCAGAGGGGTCTTTGAAGGATCTAAAGGGGCTCCAGAGGGGTCCTTGAAGGAACTAAAGGGGTTCCAGAGGGTTCTGGAAGGGTTTTGGTGATCTCAGAGGGCCTTTGAAGGATCTAAAGGGGTTCCAGAGGGTTCTGGAAGGGTTTTGGTGGTCCCAGAGGGGTCTTTGAAGGACCAAAGGGGTTCCAGAGGGGTCCTTGAAGGATCTAAATGGTTTTTTAGAGGGTTCTGGAAGGGTTTTGGTGGTCTCAGAGTGGTATTTGAAGGATCGAAAGGGGTTTCAGAGGGTTCTGGAAGGGTTTTGGTGGTCTCAGAGGGGTCCTGGAAGGTTCTAAAGGGTTTTCAGAGGGTTCTTGAAGGGGTTTGGTGGTCTCAGAGTGGTCTTTGGAGGATCTAAAGGGGTACCAGAGGGGACCGTGAAGGATCTAAAGGGTTTCCAGGGAGCTCTGTAATGGTTTTGGTGGTCTCAGAAGGGTCTTTGAAGGACCTTAAAGGGTTTCAGAGGGTTTTGGATGGGTTTTGGTGGTCTCAGAGGGGTCTTTGAAGTTTCTAAAGGGGTTCGAGAGGGGTCCTTGAAGGAACTAAAGGGGTTCCAGAGGGTTCTGGAAGGGTTTTGGTGGTCTCAGAGGGTCTTGGAAGGATCTAAAGTGGTTCCAGAGGGTTCTGGAAGGGTTTTGGTGGTCTGAGATGGGTCCATGAAGGATCTAAAGGGGTTCCAGAGGGGTCCTTGAAGGATCTAATGGGGTTCCAGAGGGTTCTGGAAGGGTTTTGGTGGTCTCAGAATGGTCCTGGAAGGATCTAAAGGGGTTCCAGAGGGGTCCTCGAAGGATCTAAAGGGGTTGCAGAGAGTTCTGAAATGGTTTTGGTGGTCCCAGAGGGGTCTTTGAAGGACTAAAGGGGTTCCAGAGGAGTCCTTGAAGGATCTAAAGGGTTTTCAGAGGGTTCTGGAAGGGTTTTGGTGGTCCCAGAGTGGTCTTTGAAGGACCTAAAGGGGTTACAGAGGTGTCCTTGAAGGACCTAAAGGGATTCCAGAGGGTTCTGGAAGGGTTTCGGTGGTCTCAGAATGGTCCTGGAAAGATCTAAAGGGGTTCCAGAGAGGTCCTGGAGGGATCTAAAGGAGTTCCAGAGGGTTCTGGAAGGGTTTTGGTGGTCTGAGATGGGTCCATGAAGGATCTAAAGGGGTTCCAGAGCGGTCCTTGAAGGATCTAATGGGGTTCCAGAGGGTTCTGGAAGGGTTTTGGTGGTCTCAGAATGGTCCTGGAAGGATCTAAAGTGATTCCAGAGGGTTCTGGAATGATTTTGGTGGTCTCAGAGTGGTCTTTGAAGGACCTAAAGGGGTTACAGAGGTGTCCTTGATGGACTTAAAGGGATTCCAGAGGGTTCTGGAAGGGTTTTGGTGGTCTTCAAGCGGTCCTGGAAGGATCTAAAGGGGTTCCAGAGGGGTCCTGGAAGGATCTAAAGGGCTTCCAGAGGGGTCCTGGCAGGATCTAAAGGGCTTCCAGAGGGGTCCTGGAAGGATCTAAAGGGGTTCCACAGGGGTCCTTGAAGGAACTAAAGGGGTTCCAGAGGGTTCTGGAAGGGTTTCGGTGGTCTCAGAGGGGTCTTTGAAGGATCTAAAGGGGTTCCAGAGGGGTCCTTGAAGGATCTAAAGGGGTTCCAGAGGGTTCTGGAAGGGTTTTGGTGGTCTCAGAATGGTCCTGGAAGGATCTAAAGGGGTTCCAGTGGGGTCCTCGAAGGATCTAAAGGGGTTCCAGAGGGTTCTGAAATGGTTTTGGTGGTCCCAGAGGGTTCTTTGAAGGACTAAAGGGGTTCCAGAGGGGTCCTTGAAGGATCTAAAGGGTTTTCAGAGGGTTCTGGAAGGGTTTTGGTGGTCTCAGAGGGGTCTTTGAAGGATCTAAAGGGGTTCCAGAGGGGTCTCTGAAGGATCTAAAGGGGTTCCAGAGGGTTCTGTAATGGTTTTGGTGGTCCCAGAAGGGTCTTTGAAGGATCTAAAAGGGTTCCAGAGGGGTCCTTGAAGGATCTAATGGGGTTCCAGAGGGTTCTGGAAGGGTTTTGGTGGTCCCAGAGGGGTCTTTGAAGGACCAAAGGGGTTCCAGAGGGGTCCTTGAAGGATCTAAAGAGGTTCCAGAGGGTTCTGGAAGGGTTTTGGTGGTCTCAGAGGGGTCCTTGAAGGATCTAATGGGGTTCCAGAGGGTTCTGGAAGGGTTTTGGTGGTCTCAGAGGGGTATTTGAAAGATCGAATGGGGTTCCAGAGGGTTCTGGAAGGGTTTTGGTGGTCTCAGAGGGGTCCTGGAAGGATCTAAAGGGGTTCCAGTGGGGTCCTCGAAGGATCTAAAGGGGTTCCAGAGGGTTCTGAAATGGTTTTGGTGGTCCCAGAGGGGTCTTTGAAGGACTAAAGGGGTTCCAGAGGGGTCCTTGAAGGATCTAAAGGGTTTTCAGAGGGTTCTGGAAGGGTTTTGGTGGTCTCAGAGTGGTCTTTGAAGGATCTAAAGGGGTTCCAGAGGAGTCCTTGAAGGACCTAAATGGATTCAAGAGGTTTCTGGAAGGTTTTGGTGGTCCCAGAGGGGTCTTTGAAGGATCTAAAGGGGTTCCAGAGGGTTCTGGAAGGGTTTTAGTGGTCTCAGAGGGGTCTCCGAAGGATCTAAAGTGGTTCCAGAGGGTTCTGTAATGGTTTTGGTGGTCCCAGAAGGGTCTTTGAAGGACCTTAAAGGGTTTCAGAGGGTTTTGGATGGGTTTTGGTGGTCTCAGAGGGGTCTTTGAAGGATCTAAAGGGGTTCCAGAGGGGTCCTTGAAGGAACTAAAGGGGTTCCAGAGGGTTCTGGAAGGGTTTTGGTGGTCTTAGAGGGCCTTTGAAGGATCTAAAGGGGTTCCAGAGGGGTGCTTGAAGGATCTAAAGGAGTTCCAGAGGGTTCTGGAAGGGTTTTGGTGGTCTGAGATGGGTCCATGAAGGATCTAAAGGGGTTCCAGAGGCGTCCTTGAAGGATCTAATGGGGTTCCAGAGGGTTCTGGAAGGGTTTTGGTGGTCCCAGAGGGGTCTTTGAAGGACCAAAGGGGTTCCAGAGGGGTCCTTGAAGGATCTAAAGGGTTTTCAGAGGGTTCTGGAAGGGTTTTGGTGGTCCCAGAGGGGTCTTTGAAGGACCAAAAGGGGTTTCAGAGGGTTCTGGAATGATTTTGGTGGTCTCAGAGTGGTCTTTGAAGGACCTAAAGGGGTTACAGAGGTGTCCTTGAAGGACCTAAAGGGATTCCAGAGGGTTCTGGAAGGGTTTCGGTGGTCTTCAAGCGGTCCTGGAAGGATCTAAAGGGGTTCCAGAGAGGTCCTGGAGGGATCTAAAGGAGTTCCAGAGGGTTCTGGAAGGGGTTTGGTGGTCTCAGAGTGGTCTTTGGAGGATCTAAAGGGGTACCAGAGGGGACCTTGAAGGATCTAAAGGGTTTCCAGGGAGCTCTGTAATGGTTTTGGTGGTCCAAGAAGGGTCTTTGAAGGACCTTAAAGGGTTTCAGAGGGTTTTGGATGGGTTTTGGTGGTCTCAGAGGGGTCTTTGAAGGATCTAAAGGGGTTCCAGAGGGTTCTGTAATGGTTTTGGTGATCCCAGAAGGGTCTTTGAAGGACCTAAAGGGGTTACAGAGGTGTCCTTGAAGGACCTAAAGGGATTCCAGAGAGGTTCTGGAAGGGTTTCGGTGGTCTCAGAATGGTCCTGGAAAGATCTAAAGGGGTTCCAGAGAGGTCCTGGAGGGATCTAAAGGAGTTCCAGAGGGTTCTGGAAGGGTTTTGGTGGTCTGAGATGGGTCCTTGAAGGATCTATTGGGGTTCCAGAGGGTTCTGGAAGGGTTTTGGTGGTCCCAGAGGGGTCTTTGAAGGACCAAAGGGGTTCCAGAAGGGTCCTTGAAGGATCTAAAGGGTTTTCAGAGGGTTCTGGAAGGGTTTTGGTGGTCTCAGAGGGTCTTGGAAGGATCTAAAGTGGTTCCAGAGGGGTCCTTGAAGGATCTAAAGGAGTTCCAGTGGGTTCTGGAAGGGTTTTGGTGGTCTTCAAGGGGTCCTGGAAGGATCTAAAGGGGTTCCAGAGGGGTCCTTGAAGGATCTAATGGGGTTCCAGAGGGTTCTGGAAGGGTTTTGGTGGTCTCAGAATGGTCCTGGAAGGATCTAAAGGGGTTCCAGAGGGTTCTGAAATGGTTTTGGTGGTCTTAGAGGGGTCTTTAAAGGATCTAAAGGGGTTCCAGAGGGGTGCTTGAAGGATCTAAAGGAGTTCCAGAGGGTTCTGGAAGGGTTTTGGTGGTCCCAGAGGGGTCCTGGAAGGTTCTAAAGGGTTTTCAGAGGGTTCTGGAAGGGTTTTGGTGGTCTCAGAGGGGTCTTTGAAGGATTGAAAGGGGTTCCAGAGGGTTCTGGAAGGGGTTTGGTGGTCTCAGAGTGGTCTTTGGAGGATCTAAAGGGGTACCAGAGGGGACCTTGAAGGATCTAAAGGGTTTCCAGGGAGCTCTGTAATGGTTTTGGTGGTCCCAGAAGGGTCTTTGAAGGACCTTAAAGGGTTTCAGAGGGTTTTGGATGGGTTTTGGTGGTCTCAGAGGGGTCTTTGAAGTTTCTAAAGGGGTTCCAGAGGGGTCCTTGAAGGATCTAAAGGGGTTCCAGAGGGTTCTGGAAGGGTTTTGGTGGTCTCAGAGGGGTCCTTGAAGGATCTAAAGGGTTTTCAGAGGGTTCTGGAAGGGTTTTGGTGGTCCCAGAGGGGTCTTTGAAGGACCTAATGGGGTTCCAGAGGGTTCTGGAAGGGTTTTGGTGGTCTCAGAATGCTCCTGGAAGGATCTAAAGGGGTTCCAGTGGGGTCCTCGAAGGATCTAAAGGGGTTCCAGAGGGTTCTGAAATGGTTTTGGTGGTCCCAGAGTGGTCTTTGAAGGACTAAAGGGGTTCCAGAGGGGTCCTTGAAGGATCTAAAGGGTTTTCAGAGGGTTCTGGAAGGGTTTTGGTGGTCTCAGAGTGGTCTTTGAAGGATCTAAAGGGGTTCCAGAGGAGTCCTTGAAGGACCTAAATGGATTCCAGAGGTTTCTGGAAGGGTTTTGGTGGTCCCAGAGGGGTATTTGAAGGATCTAAAGGGGTTCCAGAGGGTTCTGGAAGGGTTTTAGTGGTCTCAGAGGGGTCTCCGAAGGATCTAAAGTGGTTCCAGAGGGTTCTGTAATGGTTTTGGTGGTCCCAGAAGGGTCTTTGAAGGACCTTAAAGGGTTTCAGAGGGTTTTGGATGGGTTTTGGTGGTCTCAGAGGGGTCTTTGAAGGATCTAAAGGGGTTCCAGAGGGGTCCTTGAAGGAACTAAAGGGGTTCCAGAGGGTTCTGGAAGGGTTTTGGTGGTCTTAGAGGGCCTTTGAAGGATCTAAAGGGGTTCCAGAGGGGTGCTTGAAGGATCTAAAGGAGTTCCAGAGGGTTCTGGAAGGGTTTTGGTGGTCTGAGATGGGTCCATGAAGGATCTAAAGGGGTTCCAGAGGCGTCCTTGAAGGATCTAATGGGGTTCCAGAGGGTTCTGGAAGGGTTTTGGTGGTCCCAGAGGGGTCTTTGAAGGACCAAAGGGGTTCCAGAGGGGTCCTTGAAGGATCTAAAGGGTTTTCAGAGGGTTCTGGAAGGGTTTTGGTGGTCCCAGAGGGGTCTTTGAAGGACCTAAAGGGGTTTCAGAGGGTTCTGGAATGATTTTGGTGGTCTCAGAGTGGTCTTTGAAGGACCTAAAGGGGTTACAGAGGTGTCCTTGAAGGACCTAAAGGGATTCCAGAGGGTTCTGGAAGGGTTTCGGTGGTCTTCAAGCGGTCCTGGAAGGATCTAAAGGGGTTCCAGAGAGGTCCTGGAGGGATCTAAAGGAGTTCCAGAGGGTTCTGGAAGGGGTTTGGTGGTCTCAGAGTGGTCTTTGGAGGATCTAAAGGGGTACCAGAGGGGACCTTGAAGGATCTAAAGGGTTTCCAGGGAGCTCTGTAATGGTTTTGGTGGTCCAAGAAGGGTCTTTGAAGGACCTTAAAGGGTTTCAGAGGGTTTTGGATGGGTTTTGGTGGTCTCAGAGGGGTCTTTGAAGGATCTAAAGGGGTTCCAGAGGGTTCTGTAATGGTTTTGGTGATCCCAGAAGGGTCTTTGAAGGACCTAAAGGGGTTACAGAGGTGTCCTTGAAGGACCTAAAGGGATTCCAGAGAGGTTCTGGAAGGGTTTCGGTGGTCTCAGAATGGTCCTGGAAAGATCTAAAGGGGTTCCAGAGAGGTCCTGGAGGGATCTAAAGGAGTTCCAGAGGGTTCTGGAAGGGTTTTGGTGGTCTGAGATGGGTCCTTGAAGGATCTATTGGGGTTCCAGAGGGTTCTGGAAGGGTTTTGGTGGTCCCAGAGGGGTCTTTGAAGGACCAAAGGGGTTCCAGAAGGGTCCTTGAAGGATCTAAAGGGTTTTCAGAGGGTTCTGGAAGGGTTTTGGTGGTCTCAGAGGGTCTTGGAAGGATCTAAAGTGGTTCCAGAGGGGTCCTTGAAGGATCTAAAGGAGTTCCAGTGGGTTCTGGAAGGGTTTTGGTGGTCTTCAAGGGGTCCTGGAAGGATCTAAAGGGGTTCCAGAGGGGTCCTTGAAGGATCTAATGGGGTTCCAGAGGGTTCTGGAAGGGTTTTGGTGGTCTCAGAATGGTCCTGGAAGGATCTAAAGGGGTTCCAGAGGGTTCTGAAATGGTTTTGGTGGTCTCAGAGGGGTCTTTGAAGGATCTAAAGGGGTTCCAGAGGGGTCCTTGAAGGATCTAAAGGAGTTCCAGAGGGTTCTGGAAGGGTTTTGGTGGTCCCAGAGGGGTCCTGGAAGGTTCTAAAGGGTTTTCGGAGGGTTCTGGAGGGGTTTTGGTGGTCTCAGAGGGGTATTTGAAGGATCGAAAGGGGTTCCAGAGGGTTCTGGAAGGGGTTTGGTGGTCTCAGAGTGGTCTTTGGAGGATCTAAAGGGGTACCAGAGGGGACCGTGAAGGATCTAAAGGGTTTCCAGGGAGCTCTGTAATGGTTTTGGTGGTCCCAGAAGGGTCTTTGAAGGACCTTAAAGGGTTTCAGAGGGTTTTGGATGGGTTTTGGTGGTCTCAGAGGGGTCTTTGAAGGATCTAAAGGGGTTCCAGAGGGGTCCTTGAAGGATCTAAAGGGGTTCCAGAGGGTTCTGTAATGGTTTTGGTGGTCCCAGAGGGGTCTTTGAAGGACCAAAGGGGTTCCAGAGGGGTCCTTGAAGGATCTAAAGGGTTTTCAGAGGGTTCTGGAAGGGTTTTGGTGGTCTCAGAGGGGTATTTGAAAGATCGAAAGGGGTTCCAGAGGGTTCTGGAAGGGTTTTGGTGGTCTGAGATGGGTCCATGAAGGATCTAAAGGGGTTCCAGAGGGGTCCTTGAAGGATCTAATGGGGTTCCAGAGGGTTCTGGAAGGGTTTTGGTGGTCTCAGAATGGTCCTGGAAGGATCTAAAGGGGTTCCAGTGGGGTCCTCGAAGGATCTAAAGGGGTTCCAGAGGGTTCTGAAATGGTTTTGGTGGTCCCAGAGTGGTCTTTGAAGGACTAAAGGGGTTCCAGAGGGGTCCTTGAAGGATCTAAAGGGTTTTCAGAGGGTTCTGGAAGGGTTTTGGTGGTCTCAGAGGGGTCTTTGAAGGATCTAAAGGGGTTCCAGAGGGGTCCTTGAAGGACCTAAATGGATTCCAGAGGTTTCTGGAAGGGTTTTGGTGGTCCCAGAGGGGTAATGGAAGGATCTAAAGGGGTTCCAGAGGGTTCTGGAAGGGTTTTGGTGGTCTCAGAGTGGTCTCTGAAGGATCTAAAGGGGTTCCAGAGGGTTATGTAATGGTTTTCGTGGTCCCAGAAGGGTTTTTGAAGGACCTTAAAGGGTTTCAGAGGGTTTTGGATGGGTTTTGGTGGTCTCAGAGGGGTCTTTGAAGGATCTAAAGGGGTTCCAGAAGGGTCCTTGAAGGAACTAAAGGGGTTCCAGAGGGTTCTGGAAAGGTTTTGGTGGTCTTAGAGGGCCTTTGAAGGATCTAAAGGGGTTCCAGAGGGTTCTGGAAGGGTTTTGTTGGTCCCAGAGGGGTCTTTGAAGGACCAAAGGGGTTCCAGAGGGGTCCTTGAAGGATCTAAATGGTTTTTTAGAGGGTTCTGGAAGGGTTTTGGTGGTCTCAGAGTGGTATTTGAAGGATCGAAAGGGGTTTCAGAGGGTTCTGGAAGGGTTTTGGTGGTCTCAGAGGGGTCCTGGAAGGTTCTAAAGGGTTTTCAGAGGGTTCTTGAAGGGGTTTGGTGGTCTCAGAGTGGTCTTTGGAGGATCTAAAGGGGTACCAGAGGGGACCGTGAAGGATCTAAAGGGTTTCCAGGGAGCTCTGTAATGGTTTTGGTGGTCTCAGAAGGGTCTTTGAAGGACCTTAAAGGGTTTCAGAGGGTTTTGGATGGGTTTTGGTGGTCTCAGAGGGGTCTTTGAAGTTTCTAAAGGGGTTCGAGAGGGGTCCTTGAAGGAACTAAAGGGGTTCCAGAGGGTTCTGGAAGGGTTTTGGTGGTCTCAGAGGGTCTTGGAAGGATCTAAAGTGGTTCCAGAGGGTTCTGGAAGGGTTTTGGTGGTCTGAGATGGGTCCATGAAGGATCTAATGGGGTTCCAGAGGGGTCCTTGAAGGATCTAATGGGGTTCCAGAGGGTTCTGGAAGGGTTTTGGTGGTCTCAGAATGGTCCTGGAAGGATCTAAAGGGGTTCCAGAGGGGTCCTCGAAGGATCTAAAGGGGTTGCAGAGAGTTCTGAAATGGTTTTGGTGGTCCCAGAGGGGTCTTTGAAGGACTAAAGGGGTTCCAGAGGAGTCCTTGAAGGATCTAAAGGGTTTTCAGAGGGTTCTGGAAGGGTTTTGGTGGTCTCAGAGGGGTCTTTGAAGGATCTAAAGGGGTTCCAGAGGTGTTGGGAATGGTTCAGTGAACAAGGATACGATTCAATAGAAAAGCTTTGTGAGACACTATTGTATAAATGGAACCTTTGTTAAACTCTGAGTGTGGATATGGACTGAAAGAAGAAGAAGGCGCGCAAGGAGGAATCGCTAAGAAGAAACCTCTGAAGGACAACGAATCTTTCCCAAGGGAACAGATGGAGCACCGAGCCCGGCTGCAACTGGAATATAACTGCAAGGAGAGAAACAGAGCTCGAAGGAGCAACATAGCAACAATGAATTAACAAAGGACAATGAATTAATAAAGAACAAATAGTTTTAGTAACTGATCATGTGTAAACTATAACAAAGCACAAAGCATCTCTGTGCTATAACAAAGCACAAAGCACAGAGCATCTTTTGAATGTTCGGGGATATCATCCGGGCTGATTGTGAATAAAGTCGCAGCTGCTTTATCACTCATATTGAGTCGTCCGCTTGCTTCCCTCTCCCGTCGCAGGAGCCTGCCCCCCAAAACGGCAGGTTTGGCCCCCAAAATGGCAGTTTTGGCCCCACTCAGGGAGCTGTGGGAACTGAGGAAAGGAGAGGTCAAAGCTAGGAGGGTCCCCTCCCCCGTCCAAAAGCATTTTGCCCCCCCAAAGCTGTGTTTTGACATCAAAAACACTGCTCTGGCCTCAAAAATCAGTGTTCTGACCCCAACATTTGGTGCTCTTGCCCCAAAATAGGTTTTCTGCCTGTAAAATTGGTGTTCTGGCCCCAAAAGAAACGGTTTTGGCCCCGAAAAATCAGTGTTCTGGCCCAAAGTCAGTACCCTTGCACAAAAAATGGGTGTTCCTGCCCCCCAAATCAGTGTTCTCGTCCCAGCTAGGGGCCTGCGGGCGCTGAGCAGAGCAGGGATCCAAGCCCGGGGTCTGGGAACGGGGCTGTGTGCCAAAAAGGGGTCTTGTGGCACTAAAGATGGGATTTCTGGCCCCCAAATCTGTGTTCTGGCCTCAAAAATGGCACTTCTGGCCCTAAAATTAGTGTACTTGCTCCAAAATGGGTGTTCTGGACCCCTCAAGATCCATGTTCTCTCCCCAAATATCACTATTCTGGCCCCAAAAATCAGTGTTCTGATGCGAAATATTGGTGCTCTGGACCAGAACTAGGGGTTCTGACCTCAGAAATCAACATCCTGCCCCCAAAATGGGAGTTCTGGCCCCAAAATCAGTGTTCTCTGTACAAAAATGGGAGTTCTAGCTCCAAAAGTCTGTATTCTGGCCCCAAAAATGGGAGTTCTGCTCCCAACAATTTTGGTTCAGACCCCAAGAATGGGAGTTGTGGCCCATCCAGAGGGCTGCGGACACTTAGAAAAGCAGGGATCAAAGGCCGGGGTCATGGAATGGGGGCTCTGGTCCCAAAATGGGTCTTCTGGCCCCCAAAATTGGAGTTCTCCTGCTAAAAATCAGTGTTCTAGCCCTGAAAATCTGAGTTCTGGCTCCAAGAATAGGTGCTCTGACCTAGAAATGAGTGTTCTGGCCCCCAAAATCCATGTTCTGCCCCAAAAATCAGTGTTCTGGCCTCAAAAATGGCACTTCTGGCCCTAAAAGTTAGTGCACTTGCTCAAAATGGGTTTTCTGGTCCCCTCAAAATCCATGTGCTGTCTCCAAAAATGTGTGTGCTGTCCCTAAAAATCACTATTCCTGCCCCCAAAATCAGAGTTCTGACACCAAATATTGGTGCTCATGATCAGAACAAGGTGTTCTGACCTCAGAAATCAACGTCCTGCCCCCCAAAATGGGAGTTCTGGCCCCCAGAATCAGTGTTCTGCCCCCCAAAATGGGAGTTCTGGCCCCCCGGAATCAGTGTTCTGTCCACCAAAATGGGAGTTCGAGCCCCAAAAGTCTGTATTGGGACCCCAAGAATGGGAGTTGTGGCCCAGCCAGAGGGCTGTGGACACTGAGGAAAGCAGAGATCAAAGGCAGGGGCCTGGGAATGGGGGCTGTGTCCCAAAATGTGCCTTCTGGCCCCCAAAATGGGAGTTCTGATCCCCAAATCAGTGTTCTAGCCCTAAAAATCTGAGTTGTGGCCCCCAAAAGGTCAGCAAGTGGGGTGAGCGTCATTATTTATGAATTTCAACAAAGTCTCATACATCAGAGGGTGGGAGTGCAAACAAAAGAAGGTGCAATTGTTCGCTCAAAACATAGTTCAGTTTTAGGAAAAGAAACGAGCTGAGTTTCTGCAACTCCAGCGAGTGAGACTGGAAAAAATAAGACCCTGGTAGAGAATGCCAGCCAATAATCTGGTGTTTCCACTGTAGCATTGGAAATGCAGGAGCATTGACAGCTCAACGAGGTCATTTTGACAGTAGTAATTCCTAAGGTGTGTTTACCCAGTCTATTTCTATCCAAACACTTGGGTGAACGGGGATGGTGTGAAAATGGTTACTTTGGTTCACAATATAAAATGAAATCTGGAAAAGCTTCTGGCCTTGCAGAGCAAATCATGGCTCGGGAAATGCTTACAAGCTTGGATTGATAAATGCCTTGCTTTTATAGGAATTTGTTTTCGTCAGTAGTTCTACATGCCCAAACCAAGACACGAAATCCCTGAGGATTTCAAAAGGAATCACAGAATCACAGAATCACAAGGTTGGAAAGGACCCATTGGATCATCGAGTCCAACCATTCCTAACACTCCCTAAGCCATGTCCCTAAGCACAGGAGCTACATCTGTGTCAGTTGGCTGGAACATTTTCCTGTTACAATGACTCAGTATCTGGGGTTTGTTTGATCTGCAGAGTAGAACTGGTACGATCATTGGAAAAAAACAATCTGGGAATTAGAAAGCCAGCCAAGTATTTATTTGTGTGATGGATCCTATGAATGTATTTGTCCAGACATGTGAATGGGTACTGCAATAGAAATGTTAGGGCATTGAGGGGGTCAGGATGCCAAAGATCTGAAATCCAGGCTTAGTATCTTTTCAGTCATTCTGTGCAGTGTTTTCCTCTCATAGGATGAGAACAGTTTCACGTCTCCTGGCTAATGACAGTTTCAGTAGGGTTAAAATATCCTAAACCTCTGCAGCATGGATTCATGTGAAGTTGCTGTGCAGGTGACAAAGGCTTCGTTTGAGCTCCTCGTTCCATTGCCATGAGAGAGAAGATTTCACTCCAGATGATACAGTACTGACCCCTGGGGATAATGCTCCAATCACTCTCACCAAATATATCCAAGGAGAATCCCCTCAAACATGCGAGACCAAGTAATTCACGCCAAGCTAAGCCTATTCCTCAGTTTTACGGCACCGTCATTCTCAGCTGATGGATGTGTGAGTTTTCAGCATTAACCATTCTATCACGAGACTCCTGCTAAGGCTGCAAAATCAGTCCTGGGAAAGTTAGAGGATCTGAAATTTCAAGTTGCTGGTGGAGCTGGTGATTTGCTCACACAACTTCTTTCTGTCCCCTGGCACATACGTAGTAGAACATAACCTCTACATAATCATTTGCTGAGGATTTTTTAGAGGACTCTTCTTTCATTTTGTGCACTGAGTGGATGGTACTCGGGGAAGCAAGCAGATGGGTGATACTTCTTTTCACTTGTGCTCACACGGAGTTTTTCCTAAGATGACAGCTGCCTTGATTCTTAGCAAAGCCAGACTTTTTTCTTTCCTTTTTTTTTTTTTCCCAAAGGACAGGTTTAAACTGTGATTTAAGAAAATTGGTTGTCCCCCCCCATGCTCTCGGGCTTTCTGAGCAGAACATGTGACATTTTTTTCCACAGGCTTTTCTTGTGTGGAGGGATCCTACAGAGCTCATAGAAATTACATCCTTGAAGGCTTTGTAGCACTCACCCCCAGCCTATGAATGTTAACAGCTGAACGTGCAAGAGTAATGAATCCCAGCTATGCCCAAGGATGTCTGCTCCACTCCTGGCAGTACTCTAAAGGCTCTTGGCAGGCTGGTGGGTATGCAGTGAAAAGATACAGTGAATGACCGGGAAGGGGGGTGAGAGGAATGAGTAAGGCAAAAGCAATCTGAGGTGCCTCAGAAAATCTGTTGGTAGCGTCTGTGAATTGAACTGATCTCGTTCTGGCTTTGTGTCAACAGGGGTTCACGAAAGGCAGATCTTGCCAAACTAACCTGATCACCTTCTATGGCAAAGTGACTCGACTACTGGATGAGAGAAGGGCTGTGGCTGTACTCGTCAGGAAAGCCTTGGACACAGTTTCTCCCAGCATTCTGCTTCAGAAACTGTCAGCCTCTGGCCTGGACAGGCGCACACTCTCCTGGGTGGAAAACTGGTTGGATGGCCCAGAGAGTGGTGCGCAATGGAACTAACTCCAGCTGGAGGCCAGTTACAGGTGGGGTTCCTCAGGGCTCGGTACTGGGTCCAGCTCTGTTCAATGTCTTTATCAATGACCTGGATGAAGGCGTTGAGTGCACCCTTAGCAAGTTTGCAGATGACACTAAGCTGGGAGGAAGCGTGGATCTGCTGGAGGGTAGGGAGGCTCCAAAGGGATCGGAGCAGGCTGGAAAGATGGGCTGAGACCAATGGCACGAGGTTTAACAAGGCCAAATGCCGGGTGCTGCACTTGGGGCATAACAATCCTGTGCAGTGTTACAGAGTAGGAGAAGTCTGGCTAGAAAGCTGCCTGGACGAAAGGACCTGGGGGTGTTGGTTGACAGCGGCTGAAGATGAGCCAGCAGTGTGCCCAGGTGGCCAAGAAGGGCAATGGCATCTTGCCTTGGATCAGAAACGACGGGGCCAGCAGGTCCAGGGAGGTGATTCTGCCCCTGGACTCGGCACTGGTGAGACCACGTCTCGAATTCTGGGTTCAGTTCTGGCCCCTCGCTCCAAGGATATTCAGGATCTGGAGCGTATCCAGAGAAGAGCAATGAAGCTGGTGAGGGGGCTGGAGAACAAGGGTTACGAGGAGCGGCTGAGGGACCTGGGCTTGCTTAGGCTTGAGAAGAGGAGGCTGAGGGGAGACCTTATTGCTCTCTACAACTACCTGAAAGGAGGTGGTGGATAGGAAGGAGCTGGGCTCTTCTCCCACGGGACAGGGGACAGGACAAGCAGCAATGGCCTCAAGCTCCGTCAGGGCAGGTTCAGGCTGGACATCAGCAAATAATTTTCCCAGAAAGGGTCACTGGGCACTGGCAGAGGCTGTCCAGGGAGGGGGTGGAGTCACCTTCCCTGAAGGTGTTTAAAAGATGGCTGGATGAGGTGCTGAGGGGCATGGTTTAGGGAGTCTTAGAAATGGTTGGTTTTGATGATCCGGTGGGTCCTTTCCAACCTAGAGATTCTAGGATTCCATGATTCCCAAAGAGCCTGTGCTGCCACCCTTGATGTTTCCCTGCCGGCTCTTGGCAGGCAGAGCTCAGAGCCAGGCGCTGCAGCCCCAGGGCTGCTGACCCACACCCCATCATCAGAATGACGGAGTCGTCCGTGGTGTCCAGTCACCATTTGACAGAGTTGACGGGAGACAAGAACATCCGGTGATGATCAACAAGTCTCAGTTTATTGATACGATAGGCATGCTTTTATAATAGCAGTAATAAGGCTCATCATTGGTCCGATACAGAATGTCAGCTCTGCCTCTACTGCTACACTCCTAGGATGTTTGTGGTTTTTCTAGCTTCTGTTTTTACCTCCTGTTATCGCCTAACTTCTTGCTCAAGGAGTCTGTGGCCTTGTACGAGGTTGTTATATTTCACCAGCTGTATTTTCTCACGTCCCTTCTCCTCAAGCTATGTCTCTACAATACTCTCCACGTCAGAACATTTGATGGAGGCTGTCAGGGGTGTCCAACTGCAGATCCTACCTCCCCTCCTGCTTGGAACGACCCACGTCACCACCATGCCCCGAGTTCACCGTACCCAGCACCCACAACCAGGGGGTCTGTGACATGAGCTCGGGGCCAAGGGCTCTGCGAGCAGCGTGAGCACTGCGGGCAGTCCCTCGGCTGCTGCCGTGCTCGTCACTAGCTCTCGGTTGGTTCTTCACCTCCTTAGTACTACTGCATCATGAAGATGCTCTTCTTCTTTGTCCTGCTGGCCCTGTACCTGCCTGCGCAGGGATCCTGGGAGACCTGCAAGTAAGTGGCACAGGTTGTTGGTCACAACAACCCCAGGGAATGCTCCAGGTTTTGGGAAAAGTGGAGGAAAAGGACCTGGGGGTGCTGGTCAACAGCAGCAGAACATGACCAGGCAGTGGCCCTGGTGCCCAGGAAAGCCAAGAGCATCCTGGCTTGGATCAGCCATGGGGTGGGCAGCAGGAGCAGGGAAGGGTTGTCTCCTTAGACCAGGTGCTGGAGAAGCTGCACTTCAAATCCTGAGTTCAGGTTTGGGCCCCTCACTCCGAGAAAGACATTGAGGGACTGGAGTGCATTCAGAGGAAGGCAAAGGAGCTGCGGAAGGGTCTGGGGAACAACTCTTAGGAGGAGCTGCTCAGGGTCCTGGGGCTGTTTAGCCTGGATATGAGGCTGAGGGGAGACCTCATGGTGCAGGGATCAGGGGAGACCTGCGAGTGGGTGCCACAGGCGCTGGGAGGGAGCTTGGGCAATTCTGCTGGGCTTCACTGGAGGATGCTCACTTCCCAACAGCTTCATCAACCCCATGTGCTTCCTTCCCCAATCCATGCGGTCAATGCTGTTCCTCGTCAGCACTCAGGCTGCTGGCAGAGCTCCCGTAAGGGGTTAAAGCAGAGACAGGGGTGGATGCCTGCACACCCCACACGGTTCCCTGGCTCTGCGTTCCATGCAGCAATGCTGGGAGAGGAGACACGGTGCTGACCTTCTGCCCAAACAGCATCAATGCCTCAAGCAGGACAGTTATGAGTTTCCCGTTTCCACAGGACCTGCGGACTCCGACCCTCAGATTACTATGGCTACGGCTCAGTGCGTGTTGTTGGGGGCAGACATGCCCAGCCAGGATGCACACATCTGTGTGCATCTAACGTTGACCAGGACACCTCATGGACCTGAAGTCATTAATCCCAAATCACGAGTCATGAGAGCTTTGATAGCTGGGATCTCTGGTTTCTGGGAGAAGAGGTGAAGAAGGCAAAGCACCAAAGACACCACTGAGTCCCTGGTCCCAGGGTGCTGTGATCCCATTCCTGGCCAGTGACCCTAGTGGTCTTGGTGCTCTATAGATTTCCAACGGCAGAGTTGTGGGAGAAGCCCAAAAGCTCCACTGGTCTCACTGGTCACACTGGAAGCCCAGGTCATCCTCGTTAGGGCAGAGCCTGGACAATGCGATAACGAACCCCGCAGTCCAGGAAAGCAGAAGTGGCCATTCCATTCCAAGAATCTGCCCAAGCTTCCCTCATGCTGCAGCCATAAAAGCAGGGGGTACCGGGTGAGGGGACAGACAGAAGGACCCTGAGGGACCCGGCTGCCTCCGCACACGTCACCCACCCAGAGACACCTCGACCACTGGCTTGAGAGCCATCGGTGAGTGCCTTCTCCTTGCGTCTCCTGTGGTGTCCTTGTCACTGCGTGATCCAGGTGGTCCATCACCATCCATGGGGGATAATCACCCTTCCAGGTGGTCCATCACCCATCCATGGGGTCTATCACCCATCCAGGTGATATCCCAGCCAGGAGCCTGGCCATGGATTGTGAGCGTGCAGAAGGTCTGGGAGACGCACATCTCACATGCGTGTGGAGGGTCCCTCCTCCACCCGCAGTGGGTGCTGACGGCAGCCCACTGCTTCGTCGACACCCAGTAAGGAGGAGCAGGGAACAGGGAGATCCCCAAAACCCCAGCATAGGCCCAGCGTGCAGCATCACGGGAGATTCCCAGCCCGCTTCCTTGCAGTGCACCCAGAAAAAGGCTGGGGTCGTGCCGCTGCATCCCAGATGCCTCCATCTCCACAGTCCTTGTGGCTCAGGCATGTTGGGGCATAGATGCCCCACAAGCTTTCCTCTTTCCATGGCAAGCAGGAGGCAAGGAGCTGCTGGGCTGCTCCAGCGCGTACCTCTGCTCCCTCCCTCCATCTGCCTTCCAGGAATGTCCCAGTGTGGCACATGGTAGCTGGTACCATCTGTTTTCTTTGGATTCTATTTCGAGTCCATTCTGTCTAGGAATAAATAGTTTTGGCAGCAAACCCTGCATCAGCCTCATTCTGTACCCTGGGCAAGGCGAGCACTCCAGGCCTGGTCCCTGCTCAAGGGAAGGAGGGCACAAAGGCAAAGACTCGCTCCACAAGGCGAACCCGTGCATGCTGTGAGAGGAGGGAGAGAGTGCAGCAGGAGGGAATAGTGGTCCCGGGGGCTGGAGGTCTCAGGTGCTCTTGCCCAAAAATAGGTTTTCTGCCTGTAAAATTGGTGTTCTGGCCCCAAAAGAAAGGGTTCTGGCCCCGAAAAATCAGTGTTCTGGCCCAAAAGTCGGTGTCCTCGCACAAAAAATGGGATTTCTGGCCCCCAAAATCACTGTTCTATGCACAAAAATGGGAGTTCTAGCCCCAAAAGTCTGTATTTTGGCCACAAAAATGGGAGTTCTGCGCCCAGTAATTTTAGTTCTGGCCCCAAGAATGGGAGTTGTGGCCCAGCCAGAGGGCTGTGGACACTGACAAAAGCAGGGATCAAAGGCAGGGGTCATGGAATGGGGGCTCTGGCCCCAAAATGGGTCTTCTGGCCCCCCAAAATGGGAGTTCTGATCCCAAAAAACAGTGTTCTAGCCCTAAAAATCTGAGTTCTGGCCCCAAGAATAGGTGCTCTGACCTAGAAATGGGTGTTCTGGCCCCGAAAATCTGAGTTCTGCCCCAAAAATCTGTGTTCTGGCCTTAAAAAATGGGAGCTCTGGCCCCCAGAGTCTGTCTTGTAGCCCTAAAAATGGCAGTTCTGGCCCCAAAGAGTGGTGGTCTGGTCCTAAAACTGCTGTTCTGGCCACAAAGATTAGTGTTCTGGCAAAAAAAAATACGGGAGCCTCCCCCCCAAATGGCAGGTTTGGCCCCCAAATGGCAGTTCTGGCCCCACTCAGGGGGCTGTGGGAAATGAGTAAAGGAGAGGTCAAAGCCAGGGGGGTCAAAGCCAGATCAGTGTTCTGGCATCAAAAATCTATGTCCTAACCCTGAAAATATGAATTCCGGCCTCAAAAGTCAGTGTTCTGACCCCAACATTTGGTGCTCTTGCCCCAAAATGGGTTTTCTGCCTGTAAAATTGGTGTTCTGGCCCCAAAAGAAAGGGTTCTGGCCCCGAAAAATCAGTGTTCTGACCCCAAAATGTGGTGTTCTTGCGCAAAAAATGGGTGTTCCTGCCCCCCAAAATCAGTGTTCTCGTCCCAGCTGGGGGCCTGGGTGGACTGCAGGGACGAAGTGAGATCGTGCAGGGAAAAAATCAGGAGGGCCAAGGCCCAACTAGAAATAAAACTGGCTAAGTCTGTGAAAGACAACAAAAAGTCTTTCTACAAATACATTAACAGGAAAAGGAGGACGAGGGAGAATATCCAGTCTCTATTGGATGCAGAAGGAATAACAGTGGCAGGGGATAAGGACAAGGCTGAGGTACTTAATGCCTTCTTCGCCTCAGTCTTTAATAGCAAAGAAAGTTCTTCCTTCTGTTTACAAATCCAAGAGTTAGAGGGGCAGAATGAGGCTCCCATGATCCAAGAGGAGGTGGTTAGAGACTTGCTTGCCCAGCGAGACGCCCACAAGTCTATGGGGCCGGATGGGATCCACCCAAGAGTATTGAAGGAGCTGGCGGATGTCCTTTCCAAACCCCTTTCCATCATCTTCCAGAGGTCCTGGCTGACTGGGGAAGTTCCACTGGACTGGAGGCGGCTGATGTTGTGCCCATCTACAAGAAGGGTTGCAGGGAGGATCCGGGGAACTCCAGGCCTGTCAGTCTGACCTCAGTGCCGGGGAAAGTCATGGAACAGGTGATCTTGAGTGCTATCATGAAGCACATGCAAGAGAACCGGGTGATCAGGCCCTGTCAACACGGGTTCATGAAAGGCAGATCTTGCCAAACTGACCTGATCGCCTTCTATGACAAAGTGACTCGACTACTGGATGGGGGAAAGGCTGTGGATGTGGTCTTCTTGGACTTCAGTAAAGCCTTTGACACAGTTTCTCACAGCATTCTGCTTCAGAAACTGTCAGCCTCTGGCCTGGACAGGCGCACACTCTCCTGGGTTGAAAACTGGTTGGATGGCCCAGAGAGTGGTGGTCAATGGAGTTAACTCCAGCTGGAGACCAGTCACAAGTGGGGTTCCTCAGGGCTCGGTACTGGGTCCAGCCCTGTTCAATGTCTTTATCAATGACCTGGATGAAGGCATTGAGTGCACCCTCAGCAAGTTTGTAGATGACACTGAGCTGGGTGGAAGTGTGGATCTGCTGGAGGGTAGGGAGGCTCTGCAAAGGGATCTGAACAGGCTGGACTGCTGGGCTGAGACCAATGGCATGAGGTTCAACAAGGCCAAGTGCCGGGTCCTGCACTTGGGGCACAACAACCCTATGCACTGCCACCAACTGGGAGCAGTCTGGCAAGAAAGCTGCACAGAGGAGAAGGACCTGGGGGTGTTGGTTAACAGTGACTGAACATGAGCCAGCAGTGTGCCCAGGGGGCCAAGAAGGCCAATGGCATCTTGGCTTGGATCAGAAGCAGCGTGACCAGCAGGCCCAGGGAGGTTATTAAGTTATTCTCCCTCTGTACTCAGCACCGCTGAGACCGCACCTCGAATCCTGTATTCAATTCTGGGCCCCTCACCACAAGAAAAATGTTAACGCTGTGGAGTGTGTCCAGAGAAGAGCAACAAAGCTGGTGAAGGGGCTGGAGAACAAGTCTTATGAGGAACGGCTGGGGAACCTGGGGTGGTTTAGCCTGGAGAAGAGGAGGCTGAGGAGAGACCTTATTGCTCTCTACAACTACCTGAAAGGAGGTTGTGGGGAGGAGGGCGCTGGGCTCTTCTCCCAAGTGACAGGGGACAGGACAAGGGGGAATGGTCAAAAGCTCTGCCAGGACAGGTTCAGGCTGGATATCAGAAAAAAATTCTTCACAGAAAGAGTCATCGGGCAGTGGAACAGCTGCCCAGGGAGGTGTTCGAGTCACCTTCCCTGGAGGTTCTTAAGGAACGGGTGGATGAAGTGCTTAGGGA
The DNA here is from genome assembly GCF_017976375.1 of Cuculus canorus. Lineage (NCBI taxonomy): Eukaryota > Metazoa > Chordata > Aves > Cuculiformes > Cuculidae > Cuculus > Cuculus canorus. The sequence goes on along the minus strand of NW_026527860.1, from coordinate 398,284 downwards.
CATGGTTTAAGGGAGTGTTAGGAATGGTTGGACTCGATGATCCAGTGGGTCCTTTCCAACCTGAAGATTCTATGATTCTATGATTCTGTGACCCTATTGCAGCCTTTCAATATCTGAACGGGCTTTTAATGATAAAGATGCTGAAACACTGGATCAGGTTTCCCAGAGAAGATGAGGATGCCTCATCATTGGTAGTGTTCAAGGTCAGGTTGGATGGGGCTTTGAGAACCTGACTGAGTATAAGGTGTTGCCGCCCATGGCCGGGGGGGGGGTGGGGTGGGGGGGGTGGGGAGTTGGGGGCGGGTAAGGTGAACTAGATGGATGTTTGAGATCCCTTCCAACCCAAACCATGGTTCTGGCCTGTGTGATGTCATCCTTTGTGATGCTGCCCTGTGTCCTCGGAGACCTCTCTGCTGTCCAGGACAAGCACCCTCTGGACTCACTCTCCAGGAGGATCTGGAGGAGGCAGGTGGTCTCTCCGCTGGGAGCTGCCTGCGCCTTGCTCTGTGTGTGAGAAACAAAGCAGCTGCGGTTCAGCCATTGCAGTGCCTGGTGCCGGTTCCAACGGAGAGGAAACTCTTCCCTACGGACACGGTAAGTCAGGTGTGCCCATGCCTGCTTCTGTGTAGTGATTGCTCGGAGGTTAATCTCCATGGCAGGGCCTCCAGTTCTTGAGGGTTCTGTCAGCTCCTGTTCTTGTGCCTCCCTGTGCTCCCACAGTCCTCAAATTCCTCATATCCTTTACGAGCTCTCCAACCCTCTAAGGTGCAGCAAGGTGGAATTGAGTGTTGTTCCAGTTTTCCAGTTTCCACACAGTGGTTGCTCGCAGAGGAATCTGACCAGGCTGGAACACAGGGCTCTTGATTCAAGGCCTTCCCTATTCTTCTCATTTATCACACACAAAAGTTTAATTACATTCTACAAGCCCTTAGCAAATGCTGACCCAGCTCAGAGAGCTCCCAGCAGCATTATGGCTTCACGGCTTCAGTGGTGGTTTTACACCTGATTCTCTTCTGTCGTCCCCCATTGACATTCGTTCATGGATCGATCTTCCTTATTGTCGGATGAGTCTCAGATCCATCCCATGGCTGTAATTCTTATTGCCAGAGAAGCGATAGTCGAGACGGGAGAAATTAGTGCAATAATCACATTTTTTAACTCCCAAACATGATGCAAACCATCAGCATAATTCTCACAAATGCCATTATGTTTTGTACCAAACTCTGTAACCATCTTTTTAGGGACAATCCTAACCCACGCAAATTGTTGTTTCACCATCCTGGTTCCATTGCTGCTTTTACCTCCTGGCTGAGGGTGATGTACTGACGATCTAATGGCAGTGGGGTTTTGATGATTCAGATTTCTGTTGAAGGGAATCAAACATGGGACAGGAGATCAAAAGCTTCTTAGCATTCCTCCCCCTTTTAGACCCATTTCTTCCTTGTGGTGAGCGAGACCAATTTCTGGGGATGGTTTTCCATAGAGCACTGCAAAAGCACTCCCTTTTCCTCTTGCCCGGGGGTTACCCTGACTTGCACTAAGGCTGACGGCAAAACCTCTGTCTGTTTGAGATGTGTCTCTTGGCATAATTTGGCACTTTTTCTTTTGAGGGTCTGCTTCATCCTTTATACATTACCACTACGCAGAGGTGGTAAAGGAAAATGGAATCCCCAATCCATCTGTAGGAATTCAGATTCCCCCTTTAGTACTTCTGCAAGAAAATGAGGTCCACTGACTGTGGCCTCTGTGATGTCATCCTCTGTGATGCTGCCCTGTGTCCTCGGAGACCTCTCTGCTGTCCAGGACAAGCACCCTCTGGACTCACTCTCCAGGAGGATCTGGAGGAGGCAGGTGGTCTCTCTGCTGGGAGCTGCCTGCGCCTTGCTCTGTGCGTGAGAAACAAAGCAGCTGCGGTTCAGCCGTCTCATTGTCTGGTGCCGGTTCTGCCGGAGAGGAAACTCTTCCCTACGGCCGGGGTAGGTCAGGTCTGGCTGTGTCTGCTTCTGCGCGGTCATTGCTCGGAGGTTAATCTCCATGGCAGGGCCTCCAGTTCTTGAGGGTTCTGTCAGCTCCTATTCTGGTGCCTCCTAGGACCTGGAGCCTGTGCTCCTGGTTATTTTCCACATGGGAGACATTCCCAGCCCAGGGGGTCCTGTTTTGGTGTAACTGTGCCAGCCCTGCCCTGCGCTCCTTCACCCCGATCACATTTGTTTCCGAGTGCTGTATCGCTGACTCCGGGCTGTGTAGGGAGCCATCCTGGCCTGGATGCTGAAGCTCCCTTCCAATTTAGCTGCCTGCTTGTTTGCTCTGGGATCATTCAGTGCAGTCCTTAATTGCAATCCAGATTTCCCCTGATTTTGGGGTTTGGTGGTGTAATCTCTCCAGTCGGGATGTGGAGGGGGCAGGGAGCGGCAGCACGGTCAGGTCTGTCCCTGCAGAGCACGGGGCCTCCAACACCTGGGAGTTGTCCTGGTCTCTCTTCTGGTGGAGCCTTGAAGCAGCCGCTCCCCAGAATGGACCTTCCTGGGTGTAGGGAGCCCTGAATATCTGGAGTGAGTGTTTGCCAAACTCTCTTCTTGCATGTTGAGAGGGAACTCCGTGGCACATCCAGTGCTTCACACTGGGTCTGGATTGTCCCAAATGACCGTCTCTGCTAGAGAAACGTTTTATCTGCTGGACTTGAGGACAGCCCTGTCCATCCTTGGGTGTCCTGCTGCTGCTGTCCTGCGCCACAGGATGGTGTGGGAGAACTGTTCATGCAGTTGGTGCAGCTGAACAGGGCAGTGGAGAAGAATGGGGCTCTGCTCCATCAGAAGCTGCTGGGAGGGGAGAGATGGGAGTTCTCTGTTTGTGGTGTGGCTGTGAGACAGCTCATAGGGTGTTCCTGCAGGAATTCTGACCACAGGAGCGGGCAGCAGGGAGCACTCACAGAAAGGAGAGGAATTGTTTTAAGCATTAAGGTGAGGGGAGAGTGATGAGTGCCCTGGTGAACAATGTCCGGGTATCCCTGGTCTCAGGTGAGGTTCCTGTTCCGTGTCCTGCTGGTGGAGCAGAGATGGAGATGTACAGAAGAGCTGGAAAATGAGCCTGTTTGTGCTCGCAGAAATACCTGAAGGCCTTGATAGAACTTCAGGCTTCCCATTCCCTTCCCTGTGACCATTTGACCATGATTTCTTTTTCTCTTTATAGGGAAAAACTGAGGCTCTGCAGCATGGCTTTACGGTTCCGTGATGTTCTGTTCTATGCCGTTCCTGGAGCGGTGGGAATTCTGGGTTGCTGGTGGGTCTACTCCCGTATGAAGAAAAATGCACTGAGCCCTAAGGAAAAGCAAGAGGAGGAAGGACAGGAGAAAGATGCATCAGCCAGAGCAGCAGCGTGTGTTCCTCGTAACCTGCCCATCTTAGTGAAGGAGGAATGCCAAGAGAGTGAAACCTCGGCCTCCCTGCTGCCAGCAGCGTCACCGATGTCCAAGACCTCCCCAGAGAAGAGGAAGAAGGAGAGGGAAGCCTGGGAGAAGGAGCTAATGGAGAAGGAGGCCAGGCTGGCTCAGCGAGAGCAGCAGCTCCGGAGATGGTGGGAGGACCTGGAGCGTGAGCGCAAGGAGCTGCAGAAGGAGAAGGCCTCCTTCCAGCTTGAATGGCAGAGCCAGGTAAGTGCCGCCAGGGTTCACGTTGCCGGGGAAGTCGTGTCCTCAGGGAACTCCTGGGTGCTCCTGGGCCAGCTGCACACCAGCAGCGATCGACAGATGCCAGCGCAGACTCAGACAGGCAGGGTCTGGTATTTCTGGCTCATTCCCTGCCCGGGATGTGTGGGACTGTGTTTGGGGCTCCTCCAGAGCTGCTGAGGCATCATCAGCACTCAGGGCTGCAGAAGGGGGTTCAAACACCTTGAGCTCTGCCCGTTTCTTTGTGCCGTGTGCCGGCAGACAGTGGAGCTGAGGGGGTTGGTGCGCAGAGCAGATGCCCTGGGCAGTCCCTGGAGGTCGATATTACCTTTGCCTTTGGCCTTCACACCATGAGGGCTCAGCTCTGGGGAGCGATCGGGCAGATGGGGCGTCCTTTCTGGAAACAGCCAGAGCCCTGTGGGTTACCAGCACCTCAGCTGCCACCAAGGCCGCTTGTGAGGCCAATAACTGTTGGGCAATGCTGTTCCTACACTGACATCCATCTCCAAAAGCGTTTGTGAGATCTGCCCAAGAGAAGGGTGTTGTTCAGAGCCAGAATGATCATCCCCACACAGACCCTGCTCGGAGCATCTCTCAGCCAGCTGGGGTTCATGGTTTCACGCCTGTGCCCCAGTCTGGCTGAGGAGAGCAAGCGTCCCTTGGCAAAACACAGGCTGAGGGGATCCTCGAGGCTGCTGCCGATGGCTTGTGTGCACCTCACTCCTTCTGAGGGGAATTGGCTTAGAGCTGGAGAAACATTACTTGACAGCTCTTGGATTGTGCCCTGGAAATGGTTCTGTGTGCGTGAGCAGAGGAATTTTGGATCTCAGCAGTGAGCCCTGGGAAGCAAATCCTCAGGGCAGGGCTTCTCCCTCTGCTTTGCCTGGATGGGGCCCACTCTTGAGCTGCTGAGCGGGCTGGATGTTCACCACAAAAACCTCTGTCTCTGAGCAGTCTGCGACACCTTTCCTACCCAGGGTCTCTGCTGGCCTCTTCCGTCACTAAAGAAAATTGCTTTTCTTTTCCTTTACAGACTTCCAGTTTACAGAAGAAAGTCGCAAGAGTCCCCTCCCAGTCTGGGGTCGCTGAGGCCTCCAAGGAGAAGAGCCCTGCCCGTCCTCAGCAAGGGCACGTGGAGTCAGAACCGTCCGTCTCCCCAAGAAGCAAGAGTCTCCTAAGGGCCCTCAAAGAGAAAAGCCCTTTCCGTTCCCCTGGAAGATCCAAGACGATGGACCAGGCTGCTGAGGAACAGCCCGGATGCCAGACTGCCTCTTCTGTTCAGCCAAAGCCAAGAGGAAGGAGAAGGAGAAGATAACGGGATGGAGACTCTTAGGTCCCTTTCCAAAGTCCTTCAAGTATCTTAAATTCCAAAGGGATCGATTTATGATGAAACGACACCAGCGATCCTTTTCCACATTATGTTTTATTTGTGTAGCAATACTTGTTGGCTTCTTTGGAGGAAAAATAAAGAATCTTAGAATCATAGAATATTGTGAGTGTGAAGGGACCTTCTCCTAATATCCAACCTAAACCTCCCTTGGCTCATCTTCCCGACATTCCCTTGGGTGGAAAAGGTATCATGTGGCCCAGTGTGTCTCAAGAACCCATCACCCAGTAGGAAGGCACAGGCCATGAAGGGGGCTTGGAAGCTCACATCTGGCAGTGTCTCTGACAGAGCAGCAGAAGGCACCTGGTTGACACATTGACTGTGAGATCCTCTAGAGGGGTCAGGCTCATGGAATGGTGGGGTCATAGAAGACGCGGTTAATTAAAGAACTGGGGCATTGAAGGATCAAATCAATGCAGTTTCATAGTAGGGTCAAAGGAGAGTCAGAAGATTCAGGTCAGAGAAAGGTTGTAGAAGAGTCGGGTAATAGAGGGGATGGGTCTTAGAGGCATCATAGACGAGTTGGTTCATATAAGGGTCAGAGAACAGCCAGGTAATAGAAGTTTCAGGTCAAAGAAGAATTGGGTCACTCCATAGTCACAGAAGTGACTTCCAGAGGGCAGACTTTGGACTGTTCAGAAGGTTGGTTGGCAAAGTCCCATGGGAGACAGTCCTTCAGGGCAAGGGAGCCCACGAGGGCTGGGTGGGCGCTCTTGAAAAATGAAATACTAGTAGCTCAAGAGCAAGCCATCCCTGTGTTCTGGAAAAGGAGCTGGTCGGGGGGAAAAAGCCAGCTCGGTTGAGCAGGGAGATCCTGATATACATCAAAAAGAAGAAAAATGTCTCTGAGCTTTGGAGGAAGGGACAGGCATCTTGGGTGGACTACAGGGAGGAAGTGAGATCATGCAGGGAAAAAATCAGAAGGACTGAGGCCCAATTAGAAATCAAATTGGCTAAATCTGTGAAAGATAATAAAAATCTTTCCAAAAATACATTAACAAGAAAAGGAGGACTGAGGAGAATATTCAGTCCCTATTGGATGCAGAAGGAACAACAACAACAGGGGATGAGGATAAGGCTGAGGTACTTAATGTCTTCTTTCCCTCAGTCTTTAATAGTAAGGGAAGTTGTTCCCTCTGTGTACAAACCCAGGAGTTAGAGGAGCAGAATGAGGCCCCCATGATCCAAGAGGAGATGGTTAGAGACTTGCTTGCCCAGTGAGACGCACACAAGTCTATGGGGCCGGATGGGATCCACCCAAGAGTATTGAAGGAGGTGGTGGATGTCCTTTCCAAACCCCATTCCATCATCTTCCAGAGGTCCTGTCTGACTGGGGAAGTTCCACTGGACTGGAGGCTGGCTGATGTTGTGCCCATCTACAAGAAGGGTTGCAGGGAGGATCCAGGGAACTACAGTCCTGTCAGTCTGACCTCAGTGGCAGGGAAAGTCATGGAACAGGTGGTCTTGAGTGCTATCATGAAGCACATGCAAGAGAAACGGGTGATCAGGCCCTGTCAACATGGGATCATGAAAGGCAGATCTTGCCAAACTGACCTGATCGCCTTCTATGACAAAGTGACTCGACTACTGGATGAGGGAAAGGCTGTGGATATAGTCTTCTTGGACTTCAGGAAAGCCTTTGACACAGTTTCTCACAGCATTCTGCTTCAGAAACTGTCAGCCTCTGGCCTGGACAGGCGCACACTCTCCTGGGTTGAAAACTGGTTGGATGGCCCAGAGAGTGGTGGTCAATGGAGTTAACTCCAGCTGGAGGCCAGTTACAAGTGGGGTTCCCCAGGGCTCGGTACTGGGTCCAGCTCTGTTTAATGTCTTTATCAATGACCTGGATGAAGGCATTGAGTGCACCCTCAGCAAGTTTGCAGATGACACTAAGCTGGGAGGAAGTGTCGACCTGCTGGAGGGTAGGGAGGCTCTGCAAAGGGATCTGAACAGGCTGGACTGCTGGGCTGAGACCAATGGCATGAGGTTCAACAAGGCCAAATGTTGGATCCTGCACTTGGGGCATAACAACCCCATGCAGTGCTACAGACTAGGAGAAGTGTGGCTAGAAAGCTGCCTGGAGGAGAAGTACCCGGGCGTGTTGGTTGACAGCCGACTGACCATGAGCCAGCAGTGTGCCCAGGAGTCTGGCAGAAGGATCCCACTCATCTGCACAAGAAGGTGGACATTCCCAGGTATCACAGAAGGTGTGCCTGACCAATAGACATGTTTATGGAGTCAGGCAAATGCCAAAGTCCTTTCCTTTATTTGTAGCCTTGGTGACTTGTTGATGTCTAAACACTCTCTGTGGATGCTGACATGGACTGAGCAGCCTGGTCTGACATCAGAGATAGTGCTGCTTGGAGCTGGGCTTTGGGCTGGAGGTCACCTGAGCTCTATTATTCCCTAAGTTCTTCTAGGAGCAGAAGATGTAGAGACCCACTTAGCAGGTTTTCCTGAGCCTCCACAGGAGGCCTAAGTGTGCCCTCACACCTCATGCTGTGGGCCCCTAACTCCATCCTGGCAGACCTCCTCCAGATCCGCTCCAGTTTCTTTACTTTGCTTTTGAAATGGGAGATACTTTGGGTCCTGTGGCATCGTCCTGGTGCCAGAAGAGTGAGGGCAGTGATTGTCTCCTTTGCACAGCGTCAGGAGTTGCTCCCTCTGCTGCCTTCCAGTAAGTGGCTGCGGGTGGGCAAGAAGTTGTCAGGGGGACACAGCCAGGAGAGCTGACCCCGGCTGACCAGAAGGAGATCCCCTAACATAGATGCCACGCTCAGCGGAAAAAATCGGTGGCAGAAGAAACAGAGATTTTTATTGTTCGAGGTGATGGGTGATGGTATACTGTTAGGATTTCTGTCTGCGTGAGGGAGGTGGGAAGTGATGGCATTTACAATGGTTGTGGGTTTGGATTATGTAAGTCTTTATCTTTTTTCTTTCAGCTATTAAAATATTTTCAGCTCAACCCACAAGTCAAAATCACTTCCATGGAGCAGCATGGGCAGAGATCAGCCGGCTGAAGAGTGCTCTGAGGAGATGGTCATGGGCACCCTGGTGCTTGCTTGTCCTCACTCACAAAAGACCTTCACCAATTCTGTGCTCTTTCAATAGAGATTTTACAAAGTAATGTAATTTCTCCTGGAAATTCCTCAACCTGGAGAAGAGAAGGCTTCAGGAAGACTTTATAGTGGCCTTCCAGTAGCTGAAGGTGGTCACCAAGAAAGCTGGGGAGGAACTTTTTGCAAGGACATGGAGTGGTAGGGCAAGGGGGAATGGCTTTAAACTGGAGAGGGAAAGATTTAGATTAAACATTAGGATGAAATTGTTTACAAAGAAGTTGGTGAGGCAGTGGCCCAGGTTTCCCAGGGAAGCTGTGGTTGTCCCCTGCCTGGAGATGTTCAAGGCCAGGTTGTATTGGGCTTTGAACAGTCTGGTCCAGTGCAGGTGTCCCTGCCCATGGCAAAGGGGGTTGGAACTGGATGGGCTTTAAGGTCCCTTCCAATCCAAACCATTCTATGAATCTGAAAAGAATGGTAAAATGAACTTAAATAAAAACATGTATTTCTTAGGTGCACTTTGAAATCTTCCTCTTTAACCACACTGGGAAATGACTCCAAGGAGATGTACAAGGCTTGAAGACCTGGAGAAATCTCCAGGAAGATAAAGAGCTCGTTAAGGATTCTTGTATTTTAATGAGACCCAGGGTGGATTTGCTGATGAGTCCTTGAACCTCATCTTCTGAGAGGAGATTGAAGAAAGCTCTCAAGAAGTTAAAAGCAGAACTCAGAGTTCCTTGAAGTCTTAATTGGTCTCAGTGAGGATGGTTAGTGAGAAAGATTCCCCAGGGACTCGTTAGAGCCGAGAATCGGAGGCCATGATTGCAGGCAGGCAAAGGCACTGTGCAGGCAGCTGTGTTGCTGAGAGAAGCCTGGGTTTGCTTGGTGAAGCAGAAAGGCCAAGGCCTGACCCCCAGGCCCTGGGCAGGCAGGTCTGGCTTTGACTGCAATGACGCTGCTGTCATGAACATTCTCACACTGCTGAACTAAATTGGGAGCAGTTATTCCATGTCATTCCAAACACAGGCCTGGAGGGTTACATGAGATGCCAAGGCTCTCACACCAAGATCCATGCAGTTGTAGAAGGTTCGGGTCTTAGAAGGGCAGAGTCATAGAAGTGTTGATTCATAGAAGAGTTGCAGAAAACTGTGTGTGAGAAAAGTCAGGTGATAGAAGAGTTGAGTCATAGTGGTGTAACAGAGGAGTGCAGTCATAGAAGGTTGATAGAAGTGTTGGGTCATAGAATTCTCATGGCAGAACTGGGTCATAGATGGTTCAGGTCATAAATGGATCATAGAATATTTAGGGCATGGAAGAGTTGAGTCGTTGAAGTGTGAGTTTATTTGGGTTTTAGGAGGGTTTGGTCATAGAAAGGTCACAAAAGGGTTGTGTCAGCGAAGATTTGGGGCACAGAAGAGTGATAGAACAGTCCGGTGATGGAAGAATCTGGCCACAGAAGTTTCATAGAAGAGTCAGGTCATGGAAACTACCATCATAGATAAGTCAGACAACAGTCAGGTCATAGAATTGCGTGTTGTCTCATAGAAGGCTTGAGTCTACACCTGCTCTTCCTTGATTCAGCAGAGGCCAGACGGGGTCTTTGTTTCTGTGCCACCAGGCAACCTCATCCCTGCCATGAGGAAACCTGGACCAAGCGCCCAGACCCCGTGTGTGTGAAGGCTTTGCTTAGAACAAAGACGTGTCTGGGACAGAAGAGAGCTGAGTGTCTTTCCAGAGCCAGGTCGAAAGACCCAGGATAAAATTCCTGAATTCATTCAATGGAATAGTTCCCCACAATTTAGAGGAATGAGATCACTCCCTTCCACCTTCGTGATGTCCTGTCTAATGCTGGGACAAAAATATTGATTTTCATGGCCAGCTGTTTTTCTAACAGGAAGAAGGACACTGCAGGACAGAAGTGTCTCTGCCAGCTTAGAGAGGGAACATCAGGGATGGCTTCAGGCTGTTTCTCAGCAGGTTCCCTGGAGCCCCAGGGACACCTGGGGGGAGCCCCGAGGGGGCAGAGAAAGGGCGGCCTTGGGCTGCTCCTCTGCTGCTGAGCTGGGCTGGGCTCCTGGCACGGAGGGAGCTGGTGGCAAGTGGGCAGCGCTACAAAGAGCCATCTCTGGGCAGGAGCAGCTCCTCTGCAAAGCCCAGCAGGGCTGAGGGCACTGCCTGCAGGCAGCGAGGGGAGAGGAGGGAGGCACAGAGAGGGGAAAGGCAGCGTGGGGTGGGAGGAAAGAGGAGGCTTCATTTGGAGAAAAATGTTCACAGCCCTTCTCCAGGTGAGTCTCTGGGTGCAGGACAATGCAGGTGCTGTTCCTGGAGGGATCCCCTAAATCCGGCACAGCCACAGCCTGTGGGATCTGTCAGGAGGGCTCTTGCAGTGTCTCCTGTGGAGGGAAAAAACAGGGTCTGTGCTCAGCCTGCCTGGGGAGCTCCCCATGGTGGGAGAGGGAGAAGCTGTGGTGGGGAAAACAACTCCTGTCAGAAGAGGGTCTTTCTGCTTTCAGGACTGAGAGTCAGAGTTGCTCACGGCTTCAGATCACCGCGGGATATTTCTAAGAGGACATTTCAAGGGGAAGATCGGGGAAGGGATTATGTTAAAGATAAGGAACTTCTCCCAAGTCTATGTTTTCCATTCCCTGCACTTGGAGAATTTCAGGGAAATGGAACAAGAGGTTCTCGTGCTTGAATAAATCACTGAGACTCCTGACCTGTGTCCTTTAGGGATCGGTATATCTGATAGGAGCCTCCTAAAGTGTCTCCAGCTGCTCCTCTGCCCATGGACAGCACCAGCATCACCTCTCCTGGACCCATCAAACCCTGTTTGTCCTCTCCTTTTCTGCTTATAAACAAGGTATGGACATTAAACACCTCCAGTGAGGAAAATCTCTAGGATGAAGAGGCAGGATGAGAGAATGAGAGGAAACTTTAAAGAAAGATGTTGTGGGAGGGAGAATTCAGAGATCTCTGTGTGCTCCCCTCCAGGGCAGCCCCTTCCTCTGAGCAAGCCCCCTGCCTCCTCTCCCACCCAGCAAAGCCTCTGCCCTCAGGGCTCTGGGCTCCAGGGCTGAACCCCCTCCTCTGCAGCCACAGCTCCAGTGCCCTCTCCAGAGCACAGGGGCTGAGAGCAACTGCCCGGCAAGGTTGGTGTCTGGGAGGGGGTGAGCACAGCTGGGGAAGGGGAACGCTGTCTGTGTGTCCGGCTGCCTCTGCCCTGGCCTCTCGCAGCCAGACCCTCACTCTCTTTCTCCCTGTTTCTCCCCTTGTCTCTGTTCTTGCTGTTGTTCTCTCATTCTCACTGCCAGGCTCTCTGGGGATGGCAGTTGCAGCTGTACATTCACCCACTGCCCTGGTGGCTCCTTTCCTGCCGTTGTGTCCATGGGAACCCGTGTCCCAGCTTTGCTCTGAGCTGTGAGGCTGTGGGCAATGCAGTCAGTGGGGCTGGGGAAGGAGCTGAATCTCCTGTAACCAAATGCCATCCTGGGGACACTTTGTTCTCCTTGAGGTTTCCTTCCAAGCTGTGAGCTGCCCTCCAGGATGCAAACCTGTCCCATCGTTTTCAGTTAACACCTGTCCCATCAGGTGTTACCTGAAAGCCTCATGGAGAAATGCAGAGATGCTGCAAGAGAGAAAATGCTGTTGGGCACGTGGGACCAAGAGCGAGGGACAGAGCAGCTCCCCTCCCTCTGCACTGAGCCACAGGCAATGCTCTCACCTCACAGGACTCCCTCTCTTCTCCCAGAGTGCAGCAGAGATGCTGAGCAGTTCTGAGAGCCAAGAGCACTGCCCAGGGTGGGAGAAGGAGCTGTAAATTCCCAAAACCCTCAGCCTGCCTTCTGCCCTCTCTGCCTTCCTCATCCCCGGTGGTGCAGATGCTGTGAGGCCCTTCTGCACCAGGAGCAGTTCCCCAGGACAAAGCTGATCCCCAGCAGTGTCCCCTGTCCCCACCGTCCCCATGACCCCCTGCTGCAGAGCAGGGCTGACTCCTCGCAGCCAGCGGGCAGAGGCTCTGCTCCTCCCGGCACATTCAGCCGGCACCGAGCAGGGCTGCAGGCACGGAGCTGAAGGAAGGGCTGCGGGAAAAGGGACAGTGTGTGAGCAGCAGGGAGAGGGGAAGGAGAAATGGCTTTGATTTGCACAAAGACATCTCCCTTAATTTGTTGCTGTCCTTTCCTTCTATGACAGTGCCTTGTGCCCAGAGGCAGCAGATGTCCAACAGCAGCTCCATCACCCAGTTCCTCCTCCTGGCATTCGCAGACACACGGGAGCTGCAGCTCTTGCACTTCTGGCTCTTCCTGGGCATCTACCTGGCTGCCCTCCTGGGCAACGGCCTCATCATCACCACCATCGCCTGCGACCACCATCTCCACACCCCCATGTACTTCTTCCTCCTCAACCTCTCTGTTCTCGACCTGGGATCCATTTCCACCACTGTACCAAAATCCATGGTCAATTCCCTCTGGGACAAAAGGACTATTTCCTACTCAGGATGTGTTTCACAAGTCTTTCTGTTTGCCTTATTCATTGTAGCAGAGTTTTCTCTTCTCACCATCATGTCCTATGACCGCTACGTTGCCATCTGCAAACCCCTGCACTATGGGACCCTCCTGGGCAGCAGAGCTTGTGTCCACATGGCAGCAGCTGCCTGGGGCGCTGGGTTTCTCTATGCTCTGCTGCACACAGCCAATACATTTTCCCTGCCCCTCTGCCAGGGCAATGCTGTGGAACAGTTCTTCTGTGAAATTCCACAGTTTATCAAGCTCTCCTGCTCACATTTCTATGTCAGGGAAGTTGGGCTTCTTGATGTTAGTGCCTGTTTATTCTTTGGATGTTTTGTTTTCATTGTGGTGTCCTACGTGCAGATCTTCAGGGCAGTGCTGAGGATCCCCTCTGAGCAGGGACGGCACAAAGCCTTTTCCATGTCCCTCCCTCACCTGGCCGTGGTTTCCCTCTTTATCACCACTGGAGCATTTGCTCACCTGAAGCCCCCCTCCATCTCCTCTCCACCCTTGGACATTTTGGTGTCAGTTCTGTACTCAGTGGTGCCTCCAGCACTGAATCCCCTCATCTACAGCTTGAGGAACCAGCAGCTCAAGGATGCAGTGTGGAAACTGATACCTGGACGGTTGTCTGAAGCAATGAGCTGCTCATCACCTGCTGCATAGAAGTTATCCTGCAACTCGTGACAGGTTCAGACAGGCTTCTGTATTTGTTGTTGGTGTTGCTGGTTTATCAATTGGGATAATCAAATCCTTCTGTTTTTAATTTATGGTCTTTACTTTTCTTACTGATTGTCTGTGTAAATGAGGAGCTGTGCTCTCTGTGCCTTCCAACAAAATAAAGGGATATTCAAGAACTTTTGTTTCCTGATCTCTTTCCTCCAAGGCCTTTTTGGAGCTGCAGGGACAGTTCCTGTGAGCATGGGTGGAGGGGAAAAAAGTCCCAGCACGGCAGCACTGCCAGGCACCAGTGCGTGATCTCTCCGAGCTGTTTCTGTCCACTTCCACACTCTCCTCCTCACCCCTTGCCTTGCTGGAAGGCCTGAGGGCTCTGAGCTTGGTCACAGCGGTGCTGCGTGGCAGTGCTGTGCCCGCAGGCAGGGACAGGCAGTGGGCACTTGTGGGACAGAGCTGCCTCCACAACAGCCTTTCCATAGAGCAAAGGTATCTCTTCAGGGCAGAGACTGAAGGCTTAGGGGTTTTTTGAGGGTTTTCCCTCAAGGGCATGCCCAAAACCTGAGCCCTAGATGAAAACACCAGTGTAAAGATAAACTCTGCAGGTGTGATGGGTTTGAGAAGACTATTGTTTTCTTTCACAGCCAGATCACCTCTGGGAGATGTTCAGCATCAGCAGAGAAGGGTCTGGTCTGTGCCCATGTGCACTGGAGCACCCACAGATCCTGCCTCAGGACCATAATCCTGCAGTAGCCCCTCAAAACCACCATTCCCATCACTTCCCTCTCACCCCAGCTTGGAGACATTATTTGTTCTCCTCTGGGAGATCATCGGGACCAGCAGAGCAGGGTCTGGTCTGCGCCCATGTGCACTTGTCAGCCCAGGGAATTTCCCTGTGTTATTGTCCTGGACAGCCCCTCACAACCCCCAACAACTGCCTCTCACTCCACATTGGTGATGTTCTTTGTCCCTCCATGGAAGGTCACGGAATGAGGAGCCCCTGCTTTCTTTGTACAGATGATATGTGAGCATGTGCATCGTCTGTGAGGTGAGATGTCCTCAGTTTAACTCATTGAGCAATTCTTCGGAGCACAACATCTCTCTGCAGCATCACCCTTCCCTGTGACCCTTGAATGTGCTCTCAAAGGTGCAGAGCAGTCAGAGCAGTTCTGAGGTCCTTGGAAAAGGCAGATGTCACACTTATCTCCAGGAAAAGCAGGAGCGAGGACTGGGAGAATAACAGGCAGCTCAGGCTACCCCCGACACTGGGAAGGGGGTGGCACACTTCCTGCAGCCATTTCCAGGCCCTTGGAGGACAAGAAACGTGTTACTGATACAAAATGGGCAGGAAGACAAGAGCATGTTGTGGACATGGACTTCTGAAAGGCCTTAGACATGGTCTCCTGTGATGTCCTTACAGCCAGAGTGGGGCTGTCTGGGCTGAAGAAGTGGACGTGGGTGGGAATTTGGCTGAATGACCAAACCCAAATGTCATCAGTTGGACAAAGCCTTCCATGCTGCGTTCCTGGTGGCATTGCCCAGTGACCAGCACTTGGGTCAGCACTGCTGAACATCTTCATTATCCCCCTGTGTGATGTGATGTGATGTGATGTAACACACTTTCAGCTCCTTTGTGGATGATGCAAAGCTGGGTGGAGGCCTTGAACAAGCTCTTCTGCATAATCCTGCCTTGAACAGGAGGTGAAACAAGGGGATGTTCAGGGCTCTCTTCAAACCTGAGTTATTCTGTGATACAGTGAATCATCCACTTGGAGTGGTCTTTGAAGACAGATTGGGAAGAGGAAGAAGAAAAGAAAAAAGAGGCTCTAAAGATAAGCTCTAAAATGTGTCAACATAAAGTCAGCAGGTGCTGGGAAGGATGTTTCTCCACTCCAATCAGTAGCAGGAAACACATTTGATAAATTTGCTACAAGCAAGCAGAATTTTACCTGCGATGTTCCTGGCCCATAAGGAGGAGATGGATGGGTAGGGGGTTAAGATGTCAATTGTGTCTCAGAAACTCCTAATCCAGCCATAAGCGTCTGGCTGTGAAGGGGACAGTGAGGTCAGTTCTGTCTCTGGAGGTGACAGGCCACCAGCAGGAAGACAGCTGGGAAAGGACCTCTGCCCAAGTCCCCATAGGAGCTGAGCAGGGAGAAGACTTGGATACAGGTGGACATGTCCATTCTCTTTGAGGACAGGAGAGGACAGCAGCAGCACAGGGTCATATCTAGGGGAGAAGCTGAAAGGGCAGCAGCAGTCGTGTGATTAACAAGTGTCCCGATTTGTGTCAGAGTAGTGGAAGACACAGGGGAGCCTCCTCAGGCCAGGATTGTGCCGGCAGCGTCCCCGGGCAAATCCCTTACGGTAAGGGGGCACCATGGGTCCTTTGCACTTTGGCACCTGCCAGGATCCTGCTGAGAGCCTCTCTGGGGCAAATCCCTTGTGTCCCTTCTGTTGCCCCTGCAGCAACACAGACACAAATCCCTTAGAGTAAGGGGGTGCCTTGCGCTGTTTACCATTTCTTCTGCCCACCAGGACTGGAGGAATTTGTTGAAGTTTCTGTAAATTCCTCGATGTGCACAAACCCTGATTTTAGTAGTGCAATTTGTGACTGGATGAGGGTTTGGTGGTGGCTGGGGTGATGTGCTGTGTGCAGAAATAGATCTTAAGCAGCCTGCAATGAAGCACCAAGTACAGAGAGAAGCAAATGCAGGTGGGGAATATACCAGTAGGAACCACATACAGAAAGATCCAGAGAGCTAGCGTGATGTTAGGGGAGAGGAAAAAGAGTGACAAAGTGGACCTTGGAAGGTGGAGACTGACTGTCAGGAAGAAGAAATGTCATGGGAAGGGTAGTGGATGAACAGACTATTTTTTGAGCTTGAATATCACAGGCTCCTAGAATATCTTGGGTTGGAAGGGACTCACAAGGATCACTGAGTCCAACTCCCTGACCCTCACACAACTGTGTCAAATGAAACTGCGTGACTAAGGTATTTCTCAAGATGCTCCTCGAAGTCTGACAGGGTTGGTGCCATGATGACATCCCTGGGGAGCCCGTTCCAGTGACCGAGCATCCTCTCCATGAAGAACCTTTTCCTGATGTCCAGTAGGAACTTCCCCTGATGCAGCCTCATTCCATTTCCTCGTGTCCCCTTGCTGGTCACCAGAGAGAGCAGATCAGCCCATTCCCCTCCACTGCCCCCCTTGAGGCAGTTGCACACAGCCCTGCTCTGGGCTCTGGCAAGCTCTGGGCAGGAAGAGAGGCCGGGCAGGGCTGTTGTTCACCTGGCACCGAGTCCAGCAGGAGGGAGAAGATGGGCAGAGAGCAAAGCTCACCCATCGGCTGTTGGGAGTGACCAGTGCTGGAACTGGGGATGGGAGAGACCAGCGCCCTGGGGCACCTTCCCAGTCTGTCCCTGCCACCAAGGGCCCCTAACAAGCCTCCTCTCTCCTGCACCTGCAGGGCTGGGCTCTGCCCCTCACACCCACTGCAGCGTGTCCTCCCCCTGCATGGTCACACAGCTCAGCCACCATTGGTGGTGTCCTCTCCAGGGCACTTTTCTGTGTCACTCTTCTGTGACACCTACACATCTGTCACCTGACCCTTCCACGACCCAACCCTTCCATTACCCTGGAATGACTCAGCTCCTCTATGATCCGATCCTTCTACAACTCCACTCTCATATGATTCTTCTCTGAACTTTCTGTGACTTTACTCTAGAATGACCTAACACTTCTATGACTCTTCTATGACCTCACACTTCTGAGACCATTCAGTGATCACCCCCATATGCGGAACAAGCGTTCTCTGACCTGACTGCTCTCTGACCCTTCAATAACCCAAGCCTCATGTGACCTCACTCACCTATGACCTTTCTATGACACAATTCCTCTATTACCTGATTCTTCGACAACCTTTCTCTAAAGCACCCCATGGGCTGGAGATGGGCCAGGAGTCTGGCAGAAGGATCCCACTCATCTGCACAAGAAGGTGGACATTCCCAGGTATCACAGAAGGCGTGGCTGACCGACAGATGTGTTCACAGAGCCGGTAATTGTCGAAAGCATTTCTTGTAATCATGGCTTGGGTGCCTGGTTGATGTCTTAACTCTCTCTGTGGATGCTGACATGGACTGAGCAGCCTGGGCTGACCTCAGACAAGGCCCTGCTTGGAGCTGGGCTTTGGACTAGAGCTCACCTGAGCTCTCTCATTCACTAAGAGATCTTGAGAGACGTCAAAAAGAAGAGGAATGTCTATGAGCTTTGGAAGAAGGGACAGGCGTCTTGGGTGGACTACAGGGAGGAAGTGAGATCATGCAGGGAAAAAATCAGGAGGGCTGAGGCCCAACTGGATATCAAACTGGCTAAGCCTGTGAAAGAGAATAGAAAATCTTTCTACAAATACATTAACAAGAAAAGGAGGACTGAGGAGAATATTCAGTCCCTATTGGATGCAGAAGGAACAACAAGTGACAAGGGATGAGGACAAGGCTGAGGTACTTAATGCCTTCTTTGCCTCAGTCTTTAATAGCAAGGAAAGTTGTTCCCTCTGGGTACAAACACAGGAGTTAGAGGAGTAGAATGAGGCTCCCATGATCCAAGAGGAGGTGGTTAGAGACTTGCTTGCCCAGCGAGACACCCACAAGTTTATGGGGCCGGATGGGATCCACCCAAGAGTATTGAAGGAGCTGGCGGATGTCCTTTCCAAACCCCTTTCTATCATCTTCCAGAGGTCCTGGCTGACTGGGGAAGTTCCACTGGACTGGAGGCTGGCTGATGTTGTGCCCATCTACAAGAAGGGTTGCAGGGAGGATCCGGGGAACTACAGGCCTGTCAGTCTGACCTCAGTGCCAGGGAAAGTCATGGAACAGGTGATCTTGAGTGCTATCATGAAGCACATGCAAGAGAACCGGGTGATCAGGCCCAGTCAACACGGGTTCACAAAAGGCAGATCTTGCCAAACTAACCTGATCGCCTTCTATGACAAAGTGACTCGACTACTGGATGAGGGAAAGGCTGTGGATGTAGTCTTCTTGGACTTCAGGAAAGCCTTTGACACAGTTTCTCACAGCATTCTGCTTCAGAAACTGTCAGCCTCTGGCCTGGACAGGCGCACACTCTCCTGGGTTGAAAACTGGTTGGATGGCCCAGAGAGTGGTGGTCAATGGAGTTAACTCCAGCTGGAGGCCAGTCACAAGTGGGGTTCCTCAGGGCTCGGTACTGGGTCCAGCTCTGTTCAATGTCTTTATCAATGACCTGGATGAAGGCATTGAGTGCACCCTCAGCAAGTTTGCAGATGACACTAAGCTGGGTGGAAGTGTGGATCTGCTGGAGGGTAGGGAGGCTCTGCAAAGGGATCTGAACAGGCTGGACTGCTGGGCTGAGGCCATTGGGATGAGGTTCAACAAGGCCAAATGCCGGGTCCTGCACTTGGGGCACAACAACCCTATGCAGTGCTACAGACTGGGGGAAGAGTTGCTGTAGAGCTGTACGGAAGAGCAGGACCTGGGAGTAGTGGTTCACAGCTGACTGAACATGAGCCAGCAGTGTGCCCAGGTGGTCAAGAAGGTCAATGGCATCTTGGCTTGTATCAGATAGAACGGCATGACCAGCAGGTCCAGGGAGATTATTCTCCCTCTGTACTCAGCACTGGTGAGACCGCACCTTGAGTACTGTGTTCAGTTCTGGTCCCCTCACCACAAGAAGGATGTTAAAGGTCTGGAGTGTATCCAGAGAAGAGCAATGAGGTTGGTGAGGGAGCTGGAGAAAAGAGTCTTATGAGGAGTGTCTGAGAGAGCTGGGGTTGTTTAGCCTGGAGAAGAGGAGGCTGAGGGGAGGTGACATTGCTCTCTACAACTTCCTGAAAGGAGATTGTGGAGAGAATGTATCTGGACTTTTCTGCCACGTGAGAGGGGACAGGACAAGGGGGAATGGCCTGAAGCTCCACCACGGGAGGTTCAGGTAGACATCAGGAAAAAAATTTTTCACGGAAAGGGTCATTGGGCACTGGAACAGGCTGCCCAGGGAGGTGGCTGAGTCATCCTCTCTGGAGGTGTCTAAGGGACGGGTGGACGAGATGCTGAGGGGTATGGTATAGGAAGTGTTAGGAATGGTTGGAGTCGATGATCCAGTGGGTCCCTTCCAACATAGTCATTCTATGATTCTATGATTCTATGATTCTATGATCTAACAGTACTATGACCCAGCTCTTCTCTGATCCAACACTTCTATGACCTGACCATTCTATCACCTTTCTGTGACTCTTGTATGATGCAACACGTCTCTGACCTTGCTATGACCAATTTTCTATGACACTACTCTTCAATGACCTCATTTTTCTATTACTCTTCTATGACATGAGACTTTTGACCCTGCCCTTCTATCAGCCAACTCTCCTATAACAATTCCATACCCTGAGTCTTCTTCAGTCCCTCTGTGATGTGACCCTTCAATTACCCAAGTGTTCCATGGCTCTTCTGTGACACCTACATATCCGTGACCTGACCCTTCCACGACCCAACTCTTCCATTACCCTGGAATGACCCAGATCCTCTGTGACTCAAACCTTCTATGACCCCACTCTCATATGACTCTTCTCTGATCTTCTGTGACCTTGCTCTACTATGACCTAAGTCTTCTATGACTCTTCTATGACCTCACACTTCTGGGACCATTCAGTGACCACCCCAATATGCGGCCCAAATATTTTTTCACCTGACTGCTCTCTGACCCTTTATAACCCAATCCTCATGTGACCTTACTCACCTTTGAAGTTTCTATGACCCAATTCCTCTATTACCTGACTCCTCGACACCCTTTCTCTAAGGGACCCCATGGGCTGGAGGTGGGCCAGGAGTCTGGCAGAAGGATCCCACTGGTCTGGACAAGAAGGTGGACATTCCCAGGTGTTAAGGAAGGCGTGGCTGACCAATACACATGTTCATGGAGCCTGTCAAATGCCACAATTCTTTCTTTTGATCGTGGCCTTCGTGCCTTTTTGATGTCTAAACTCTCTCTGGGGATGCTGACATGGACTGAGCAGCGTAGTCTGAGCAAAGGGCTGGCCCTGCTTGGAGCTGGGCTTTGGACTAGACATCACCTGAGCTCTCTTATTCCCTAAGTTCTTCTAGGAGCAGAAGATGTAGAGACCCACTTAGCATGTTGCTCCGAGCCTCCCCCAGGATGCCAAAGTGTGCCCTCACACCTCATGCTGTGGGCCCCTAAATCGATTCTGGCAGATATCCACCATATCCTCTGCGGTTCCTGCACTGTCATTCTGAAATGGGAGACTCATTGGGTCCTGTGGCATCGTCCTGGTGCCAGAAGAGTGAGGGCAGTGATTGGCTTTGCACAGCGTCAGGAGTTGCTCACTCTGCTCCCTCCCTGGGAGTGGCTGAGGGTGGGCAAGAAGTTGGCAGGGTTACAGAGCCAGGACAGCTGCCCCCAACTGACCAGAGGGATATTCCGTAACATAGATGCCATGCTCAGTGATAAAAGAGTTTGGCAGGAGAAGGAAGAAGTGGAGGTTTTGTCATCCAAGATACAAAGTGGTGGTAGACTGGTGGGGTGTCAGTCTGCTTGAGGGAGGTGACAACTGATGGCATTTGCATTAGTATTGGTTTTGGATTATGTTGGTTTTTATCTTTTATTTTTCAGCTATTGAACTATTTGTAGCTCAGCCCACAAGTCAAAAACACTTCAATGGATCATCACGGGCCGAGACCTGTCCAGCTGAGGAATGTCCTGAGGAGATGGACCTGGGCAACAGGACGCTTGCTTGTCCTCACTCACAAAAGACCTCCACCAATTCTGTGCTCTTTCAAAAGAGATTTTACAAAGTAATGTAATTTCTCCTGGAAATTCCTCAACCTGGAGAAGAGAAGGCTTCAGGAAGACTTTATAGTGGCCTTCCAGTAGCTGAAGGTGGTCACCAAGAAAGCTGGGGAGGAACTTTTTGCAAGGACATGGAGTGGTAAGGCAAGGGGGAATGGCTTTAAACTGGAGAGGGAAAGATTTAGATTAAACATTAGGATGAAATTGTTTACAAAGAAGTTGGTGAGGCAGTGGCCCAGGTTTCCCAGGGAAGCTGTGGTTGTCCCCTGCCTGGAGATGTTCAAGGCCAGGTTGTATTGGGCCTTGAACAGTCTGGTCCAGTGCAGGTGTCCCTGCCCATGGCAAAGGGGGTTGGAACTGGATGGGCTTTAAGGTCCCTTCCAATCCAAACCATTCTATGAATCTGAAAAGAATGGTAAAATGAACTTAAATAAAAACATGTATTTCTTAGGTGCACTTTGAAATCTTCCTCTTTAACCACACTGGGAAATGACTCCAAGGAGATGTACAAGGCTTGAAGACCTGGAGAAATCTCCAGGAAGACAAAGAGCTCGTTAAGGCTTTCTGTATTTTAATGAGACCCAGGGTGGATTTGCTGATGAGTCCTTGAACCTCATCTTCTGAGAGGAGATTGAAGAAAGCTCTCAAGAAGTTAAAAGCAGAACTCAGAGTTCCTTGAAGTCTTAATTGGTCTCAGTGAGGATGGTTAGTGACAAAGCTTCCCCAGGGACTCGTTAGAGCCAAGAATTGGAGGCCATGATTGCAGGCAGGGAGAGGCTCTGTGCAGGCAGCTGTGATGCTAAGAAAAGCCTGGGTTTGCTTGGTGAAGCAGAAAGGCCAAGGCCTGACCCCCAGGCCCTGGGTAGGCAGATCTGGCTTTGACTGCAATGACGCTGGTGTCATGAACATTCTCACACAGCTGAACTAAATTGAGAGCAGTTATTCCATGTCATTCCAAACACAAACCTGTAGAGTTACAGGAAATGCCAAGGCTCTCACACCAAGATCCATGCAGTTGTAGAAGAGTCGAGTCCTAGAAGGGCAGAGTCATAGAAGTGTTGATTCATAGAAGAGTTGCAGAAAACTTTTGTGTGAGAAAAGTCAGGTGATAGAAGAGTTGAGTCATAGTGGTGTAACAGAGGAGTGCAGTCATAGAAGGTTGATAGAAGTGTTGGGTCATAGAATTCTCATGGCAGAACTGGGTCATAGATGGTTCAGGTCATAAATGGATCATAGAATATTTAGGGCATGGAAGAGTTGAGTCATTGAAGTGTGAGTTTATTTGGGTTTTAGGAGGGTTTGGTCATAGAAAGGTCACAAAAGGGTTGTGTCAGCGAAGATTTGGGGCACAGAAGAGTGATAGAACAGTCCGGTGATGGAAGAATCTGGCCACAGAAGTTTCATAGAAGAGTCAGGTCATGGAAACTACCATCATAGATAAGTCAGACAACAGTCAGGTCATAGAATTGCGTGTTGTCTCATAGAAGGCTTGAGTCTACACCTGCTCTTCCTTGATTCAGCAGTGGCCAGACGGGGTCTTTGTTTCTGTGCCACCAGGCAACCTCATCCCTGCCATGAGGAAACCTGGACCAAGCGCCCAGACCCCGTGTGTGTGAAGGCTTTGCTTAGAACAAAGACGTGTCTGGGACAGAAGAGAGCTGAGTGTCTTTCCAGAGCCAGGTCGAAAGACCCAGGATAAAATTCCTGAATTCATTCAATGGAATAGTTCCCCACAATTTAGAGGAATGAGATCACTCCCTTCCACCTTCCGGTTGTCCTGTCTAATGCTGGGACAAAAATATTGATTTTCATGGCCAGCTGTTTTTCTAACAGGAACAATGACACTGCAGGACAGAAGTGTCTCTGCCAGCTGAGAGAGGGAACATCAGGGATGGCTTCAGGCTGTTTCTCAGCAGGTTCCCTGGAGCCCCAGGGACACCTGGAGGGAGCCCCGAGGGGGCAGAGAAAGGGCTGCCTTGGGCTGCTCCTCTGCTGCTGAGCTGGGCTGGGCTCCTGGCACGGAGGGAGCTGGTGGCAAGTGGGCAGCGCTACAAAGAGCCATCTCTGGGCAGGAGCAGCTCCTCTGCAAAGCCCAGCAGGGCTGAGGGCACTGCCTGCAGGCAGCGAGGGGAGAGGAGGGAGGCACAGAGAGGGGAAAGGCAGCGTGGGGTGGGAGGAAAGAGGAGGCTTCATTTGGAGAAAAATGTTCACAGCCCTTCTCCAGGTGAGTCTCTGGGTGCAGGACAATGCAGGTGCTGTTCCTGGAGGGATCTCCTAAATCTGGCACAGCCACAGCCTGTGGGATCTGTCAGGAGGGCTCTTGCAGTTTCTCCAGTGGAGAGGAAAAACAGAGTCAGTGCTCAGCCTGCCCGGGGAGTTCCCCATGGAGGGACAGAGGAGAAGGTATGGGGGGAAGAAGCACCTCCTGGCAGGAGAGGGTCTTTCTGCTTTCAGGAGGTGCTGTGTGAGTCAGGGCTGCTCACAGCTCCAAATGCCTTCAGGATATTTCTAAGAGGACATTCTAAAGGAAGATCAGGGCAGTGATAACATTAAAGATAAGGAACTCTCCTGAGTTTCCCTTTTCACTTTCCTGCCCTTGGGGAATTTCAGTGGAAAAGAGGAAAAATAAAGGCTGTCATGATTGAACAAATCAGTGAGACTCCTGAGCTGTGTCCTTGAGGGGTCAGTAGGTCTGATAGGAGCCTCCTAAAGTGTCTCCAGCTGCTCCTCTGCCCACGGACACCACCAGCATCACCTCTGCTGGACCCACCAGGCTCAGTCTGTGCTGTCCTTTTCTGCTTATAAACAAGACCCTGTGCCCAGCTTTACCCGGCAAACAGGCAGGTTTGTGTAGGGCTGGGGGAGAGCAGAGAGGGTCAGATGGGGTCTGTGAGCACTGACAGGGAGAAGGCATGGACAGGGAAATACCACTCAGGAGGAAAATGTCCATCAGAAGGCATTGGATCACGGAATGAGAGGAGAATTAATACAGAGATGTTGTGGGAGGGAGAATTCAGACAGCTGTGTGTGCTCCCCTCCAGGGCAGCCCCTTCCTCTGAGCAAGCCCCCTGGCCTCCTCTCCCACCCAGCAAAGCCTCTGCCCTCAGGGCTCTGGGCTCCAGGGCTGAACCCCCTCCTCTGCAGCCACAGCTCCAGTGCCCTCTCCAGAGCACAGGGGCTGAGAGCAACTGCCCGGCAAGGTTGGTGTCTGGGAGGGGGTGAGCACAGCTGGGGAAGGGGAACACTGTCTGTGTGCCCGGCTGCCTCTGCCCTGGCCTCTCGCAGCCAGACCCTCACTCTCTTTCTCCCTGTTTCTCCCCTTGTCTCTGTTCTTGCTGTTGTTCTCTCATTCTCACTGCCAGGCTCTCTGGGGATGGCAGTTGCAGCTGTACAGTCACCCACTGCCCTGGTGGCTCCTTTCCTGCCGTTGTGTCCATGGGAACCCGTGTCCCAGCTTTGCTCTGAGCTGTGAGGCTGTGGGCAATGCAGTCAGTGGGGCTGGGGAAGGAGCTGAATCTCCTGTAACCAAATGCCATCCTGAGGACATTTGTCTCTCCTTGAGGTTTCCTTCCAAGCTCTGAGCTTCCCTCCATTATGCAAATGTTTACCACAGCATCTTGGTGTTACCTGAAAGCCTCATGGAGAAATGCAGAGATGCTGCAAGAGAGAATCTGTTGTTGGCTGGGTGAAAGGATCCGTGCGTGTCCTGGGCTGAAAGTGGGGTGCTCAGACCTTAGGAAAGGGCGAGACTTTGAGTGGTGTGAAGTAGAGCCTAGTGTTTTTTCAAAGGAACATAGGAGTGTGATCCCCTCCATGTAGGAAGGGTCCAATCCCAGGGAAGCTCAGACTGCTCTGAGGGACAGAGTAGCTCCTCTCCCTCTGCACTGAGCCACAGGGAATGCTCTCACCTTGCAGGACTGCTTCTCTGCTCCTAGACTGCAGCAGAGATGCTGAGTGGTTCTGACAGCCACGAGAACTGCCCAGTGCAGATGCTGCCAGGCTTTTCTGTACCCAGAGCAGTTCCCCAGGACAAAGCTGATCCCCAGCAGTGTCCCCTGTCCCCACTGTCCCCATGACCCCCTGCTGCAGAGCAGGGCTGACTCCTCGCAGCCAGCGGGCAGAGGCTCTGCTCCTCCCGGCACATTCAGCCGGCACCGAGCAGGGCTGCAGGCACGGAGCTGAAGGAAGGGCTGCGAGAAAAGGGACAGTGTGTGAGCAGCAGGGAGAGGGGAAGGAGAAATGGCTTTGATTTTGCACAGTGACTTCTCCCTTAACTTTTCACAGTTGCCTTTTGACAGTGCCTCTTGACCAGAGGCAGCAGATGTCCAACAGCAGCTCCATCACCCAGTTCCTCCTCCTGGCATTCGCAGACACACGGGAGCTGCAGCTCTTGCACTTCTGGCTCTTCCTGGGCATCTACCTGGCTGCCCTCCTGGGCAACGGCCTCATCATCACCACCATTGCCTGTGACCACCACCTCCACACCCCCATGTACTTCTTCCTCCTCAACCTCTCTGTTCTTGACCTGGGATCCATTTCCACCACTGTACCAAAATCCATGGCCAATTCCCTCTGGGACAAAAGGACTATTTCCTACTCAGGATGTGTTTCACAAGTCTTTCTGTTTGCCTTATTCATTGTAGCAGAGTTTTCTCTTCTCACCATCATGTCCTATGACCGCTACGTTGCCATCTGCAAACCCCTGCACTACGGGACCCTCCTGGGCAGCAGAGCTTGTGTCCACATGGCAGCAGCTGCCTGGGGCGCTGGGTTTCTCTATGCTCTGCTGCACACAGCCAATACATTTTCCCTGCCCCTCTGCCAGGGCAATGCTGTGGAACAGTTCTTCTGTGAAATTCCATCAGATTCCTCAAGCTCTCCTGCTCACACTTCTACTGTCAGGGAGGTTGGGCTTCTTGTACTTAGTGCCTGTTTATTTTTAGGATGTTTTGTTTTCATTGTGGTGTCCTACGTGCAGATCTTCAGGGCAGTGCTGAGGATCCCCTCTGAGCAGGGACGGCACAAAGCCTTTTCCATGTGCCTCCCTCACCTGGCCGTGGTCTCCCTCTTTATCAGCACTGCAG
Organism: Cuculus canorus; assembly: GCF_017976375.1. NCBI lineage: Eukaryota > Metazoa > Chordata > Aves > Cuculiformes > Cuculidae > Cuculus > Cuculus canorus. Next base: position 372,074 of record NW_026527860.1, on the reverse strand, counting down.
GGTTTGCCTACCTGAAACCCCCCTCCACCTCCTCGCCAGCACTGGACCTTGTGGTGTCAGTTCTGTACTCAGTGGTGCCTCCAGCACTGAATCCCCTCATCTACAGCTTGAGGAACCAGCAGCTCAAGGATGCAGTGAGGAAACTGATAACTGGATGGTTCTCTTAAGCAATGAGCTGCTCATCACCTTCTGCATTGCAGTTATCGTGCAACTGATGACAGGCCCAGACTGACTTCTGTATTTGGTGTAGGTGTTGCTGATTTGTCAATTCTGATAATCTTGTCATTCTGTTCTTAATTCACTCCTTTCTTCTCTTTTCTCAGAGACCGGCTGTGTAAATGAGGAGCTGTGCTTTCTGTATGTTTCAACAAAATAAAGATATATTTATGGACCTTTCTTTTCTGATCTCTTTCCTCCAAGGCTTTTTTGGAGCTGCAGGAACAGTTCCTGAGGGCAGTTTCCTGGAGGGGAAAGAGTCCCAGCACGGCAGCCCTGCCAGGCACCAGCGCTTGATCTCCCTGAGCTGTTCTCTCTCCCCTTCCACACTCTCCTCCTCACCCCTTGCCTTGCTGGAAGGCCTGAGGGCTCTGAGCTTGGTCACAGCGGTGCTGCGTGGCAGTGCTGTGCCCGCAGGCAGGGACAGGCAGTGGGCACTTGTGGGACAGAGCTGCCTCCACAACAGCCTTTCCATAGAGCAAAGGTATCTCCTCAGGGCAGAGACTGAAGGCTTAGGGGTTTTTTGAGGGTTTTCCCTCAAGGGCATGCCCAAAACCTGAGCCCTAGATGAAAACACCAGTGTAAAGATAAACTCTGCAGGTGTGATGGGTTTGAGAAGACTATTGTTTTCTTTCACAGCCAGATCACCTCTGGGAGATGTTCAGCATCAGTAGAGAAGGGTCTGGTCTGTGCCCGTGTGCACTGGAGCACCCACAGATCCTGCCTCAGGACCATAATCCTGCAGTAGCCCCTCAAAACCACCATTCCCATCACTTCCCTCTCACCCCAGCTTGGAGACATTATTTGTTCTCCTCTGGGAGATCATCGGGACCAGCAGAGCAGGGTCTGGTCTGCGCCCATGTGCACTTGTCAGCCCAGGGAATTTCCCTGTGTTATTGTCCTGGACAGCCCCTCACAACCCCCAACAACTGCCTCTCACTCCACATTGGTGATGTTCTTTGTCCCTCCATGGAAGGTCACGGAATGAGGAGCCCATGCTTTCTTTGTACAGATGATATGTGAGCATGTGCATCGTCTGTGAGGTGAGATGTCCTCAGTTTAACACATTGAGCAATTCTTCGGAGCACAAAATCTCTCTGCTGCATCACCCTTCCCTGTGACCCTTGAATGTGCTCTCAAAGGTGCAGAGCAGTCAGAGCAGTTCTGAGGTCCTTGGAAAAGGCAGATGTCACACTTATCTCCAGGAAAAGCAGGAGCGAGGACTGGGAGAATAACAGGCAGCTCAGGCTACCCCCGACACTGGGAAGGGGGTGGCACACTTCCTGCAGCCATTTCCAGGACCTTGGAGGACAGGAAACGTGTTACTGATACAAAATGGGCAGGAAGACAAGAGCATGTTGTGGACATGGACTTCTGAAAGGCCTTAGACATGGTCTCCTGTGATGTCCTTAGAGCCAGAGTGGGGCTGTCTGGGCTGAAGAAGTGGACGTGGGTGGGAATTTGGCTGAATGACCAAACCCAAATGTCATCAGTTGGACAAAGCCTTCCATGCTGCCAGTTCCTGGTGGCATTGCCCAGTGACCAGCACTTGGGTCAGCACTGCTGAACATCTTCATTATCCCCCTGTGTGATGTGATGTGATGTGATGTGATGTAACACACTTTCAGCTCCTTTGTGGATGATGCAAAGCTGGGTGGAGGCCTTGAACAAGCTCTTCTGCATAATCCTGCCTTGAACAGGAGGTGAGACAAGGGGATGTTCAGGGCTCTCTTCAAACCTGAGTTATTCTGTGATTCAGTGAATCATCCACTCAGAGTGGTTTTTGAAGACAGAAAAGGAAGAGGAAGAAGAAAAGAAAAAAGAGGCAAAAAATAAGCTCTAAAATGTGTCAACATGAAGTCAGTAGGTGTTGTGAAGAGTGTTTCTCCACTCCAATCAGTAGCAGGAAACACATTTGATAAACTTGCTTTAAGCAAGCAGAATTTTACCTGCTCAGGTCCTGGCCCATAAGGAGGAGATGGATGGGTAGGGGGTTAAGATGTCAATTGTGTCTCAGAAACTCCTAATCCAGTCATAAGCGTCTGGCTGTGAAGGGGACGGTGAGGTCAGTTCTGTCTCTGGAGGTGACAGGCCACCAGCAGGAAGACAGCTGGGAAAGGACCTCTGCCCAAGTCCCCATAGGAGCTGAGCAGGGAGAGAGGCTTGGATACAGGTGGACATGTCCATTCTCTTTGAGGACAGGAGAGGACAGCAGCAGCACAGGGTCATATCTAGGGGAGAAGCTGAAAGGGCAGCAGCAGTCGTGTGATTAACAAGTGTCCCGATTTGAGTCAGAGTAGTGGAAGACACAGGGGAGCCTCCTCAGGCCAGGATTGTGCCGGCAGCGTCCCCGGGCAAATCCCTTACGGTAAGGGGGCACCACGGGTCCTTTGCACTTTGGCACCTGCCAGGATCCTGCTGAGAGCCTCTCTGGGGCAAATCCCTTGTGTCCCTTCTGTTGCCCCTGCAGCGACACAGACACAAATCCCTTAGAGTAAGGGGGTGCCTTGCGCTGTTTACCATTCCTTCTGCCCACCAGGACTGGAGGAATTTGTTGAAGTTTCTGTAAATTTCTCAATGTGCACAAACCCTGATTTTAGTAGTGCAATTTGTGACTGGATGAGGGTTTGGTGGCGGCTGGGGTGATGTGCTGTGTGCAGAAATAGATCTTAAGCAGCCTGCAATCAAGCGCCAAGTACAGAGAGAAGCAAATGCAGGTGGGGAATATACTGGTAGGAACCACATACAGAAAGATCCAGAGAGCTAGCGTGATGTTAGGGGAGAGGAAAAAGACTCACAAAGTGGACCTTGGCAGGTGGAGACCGACTGTCAGGAAGAAGAAATGTCATGGGAAGGGTAGTGAATGGACCACTTATTTTTTGAGCTTGAAGATGACAGGCTCCTAGAATATGTTTGGTTGGAAGGGGCTCACAATGATCACCGAGTCCAACTCCCTGACCCTCACACAACTGTGTCAAATGAAACTGCGTGACTAAGGTATTTCTCAAGATGCTCCTCAAAGTCTGACAGGGTTGGTGCCATGATGACATCCCTGGGGAGCCTGTTCCAGTGACCGAGCATCCTCTCCATGAAGCACCTTTTCCTGATGTCCAGTTGGAATTCCCCCTGGTGTAGCCTCATTCCATTTCCTCGTGTACCACTGCTGGTCACCAGAGAGATCAGATCACCCCCTTCCCCTCCACTGCCCCCCTTGAGGCAGTTGCAGAGTGCGATGAGGTCCCAGCCAGTCCCCAGCCGTGTCCCATGCTGGGCTCTGCACACAGCCCTGCTCTGGGCTCTGCAAGCTCTGGGCAGGAAGAGAGGCCGGGCAGGGCTGTTGTTCACCTGGCACCGAGTCCAGCAGGAGGGAGAAGATGGGCAGAGAGCAAAGCTCACCCATCGGCTGGGGGGAGTGGCCCATGCTGGAATTGGTGATGGGAGAGGTCAGCACCCTGGAGTACCTTCCCAGTCCGCCTGTGCCACTGAGGGCACCAACCGAGCTCCTCTCTCCTGCACCTGCAGGGCTGGGCTCTGCCCCTCACACCCACTGCAGCGTGTCCTCCCCCTGCATGGTCACACAGCTCAGCCACCATTGGTGGTGTCCTCTCCTGGGCACTTTTCTGTGTCACTCTTCTGTGACACCTACACATCTGTCACCTGACCCTTCCACGACCCAACCCTTCCATTACCCTGGCATGACTCAGCTCCTCTATGATCCGATCCTTCTGCGACTCCACTCTCATATGATTCTTCTCTGAACTTTCTGTGACCTTACTCTAGAATGACCTAACACTTCTATGACTCTTCTATGACCTCACACTTCTGGGACCATTCAGTGATCACCCCCATATGCGGAACAAGCGTTCTCTGACCTGACTGCTCTCTGACCCTTCAATAACCCAAGCCTCATGTGACCTCACTCACCTATGACCTTTCTATGATTCAATTCCTCTATTACCTGATTCTTCGACAACCTTTCTCTAAAGCACCCCATGGGCTGGAGATGGGCCAGGAGTCTGGCAGAAGGATCCCACTCATCTGCACAAGAAGGTGGACATTCCCAGGTATCACAGAAGGCATGGCTGACCGACAGATGTGTTCACAGAGCCGGTAATTGTCGAAAGCATTTCTTGTAATCATGGCTTGGGTGCCTGGTTGATGTCTTAACTCTCTCTGTGGATGCTGACATGGACTGAGCAGCCTGGGCTGACCTCAGACAAGGCCCTGCTTGGAGCTGGGCTTTGGACTAGAGGTCACCTGAGCTCTCTTATTCACTAAGTTCGTGGGCTGAGGCCCAACTGGATATCAAACTGGCTAAGCCTGTGAAAGAGAATAGAAAATCTTTCTACAAATACATCAACAAGAAAAGGAGGACTGGGGAGAATATTCAGTCCCTCTTGGACGCAGAAGGAATGACAATGACAAGGGATGAGGATAAGGCTGAGGTACTTAGTGCCTTCTTTGCCTCAGTCTTTAATAGTAAGGGAAGTTGTTCCCCCTGTGTACAAACCCAGGAGTTAGAGGAGCAGAATGAGGCTCCCATGATCCAAGAGGAGGTGGTTAGAGACTTGCTTGCCCAGCTCGACACCCACAAGTCTATGGGGCCGGATGGGATCCACCCAAGAGTATTGAAGGAGCTGGCGGATGTCCTTTCCAAACCCCTTTCCATCATCTTCCAGTGGTCCTGTCTGACTGGGGAAGTTCCACTGGACTGGAGGCTGGCTGATGTTGTGCCCATCTACAAGAAGGGTTGCAGGGAGGATCCGGGAAACTGCAGGCCTGTCAGTCTGACCTCAGTGCCAGGGAAAGTCATGGAACAGGTGATCTTGAGTGCTATCATGAAGCACATGCAAGAGAACCGGGTGATCAGGCCCAGTCAACATGGGTTTACAAAAGGCAGATCTTGCCAAACTAACCTGATCGCCTTCTATGACAAAGTGACTCGACTACTGGATGAGGGAAAGGCTGTGGCTGTAGTCTTCTTGGACTTCAGGAAAGCCTTTGACACAGTTTCTCACAGCATTCTGCTTCAGAAACTGTCAGCCTCTGGCCTGGACAGGCGCACACTCTCCTGGGTTGAAAACTGGTTGGATGGCCCAGAGAGTGGTGGTCAATGGAGTTAACTCCAGCTGGAGGCCAGTTACAAGTGGGGTTCCTCAGGGCTCGGTACTGGGTCCAGCCCTGTTCAATGTCTTTATCAATGACCTGGATGAAGGCATTGAGTGCACCCTCAGCAAGTTTGCAGATGACACTAAGCTGGGAGGAAGTGTGGATCTGCTGGAGGGTAGGGAGGCTCTGCAGAGGGATCTGAACAGGCTGGACTGCTGGGCTGAGACCAATGGCATGAGGTTCAACAAGGCCAAATGCCGGGTCCTGCACTTGGGGCACAACAACCCTATGCAGTTATACAGACTGACAGAAGTGTGGCTAGAAAGCTGCCTGGAGGAGAAGGACCTGGGGGTGTTGGTTGACAGTGACTGAACATGAGCCAGCAGTGTGCCCAGGTGGCCAAGGAGGTCAATGGCATCTTGGCTTGGATCAGAAGCAGCGTGACCAGCAGGTCCAGGGAGGTTATTACATTATTCTCCCTCTGTACTCGGCACCGCTGAGACCGCACCTCGAATCCTGTATTCAATTCTGGGCCCCTCACCACAAGAAAGATGTTAACGCTGTGGAGTGTGTCCAGAGAGGAGCAACGAGGCTGGTGAAGGGGCTGGAGAACAAGTCTTACGATGAACAGCTGGGTGACCTGGGTTGGTTTAGCCTGGAGAAGAGGAGGCTGAGGAGAGACCTTATTACTCTCTACAACTACCTGAAAGGAGGTTGTGGAGAGGAGGGAACTTGGGTCTTCTCCTAACTGACAGAGGACAGGACAAGGGGGAATGGCCTGAAGCTCCGCCAGGGCAGGTTCAGGCTGGATATCAGAAAAAAATTCTTCACAGAAAGAGTCATCGGGCACTGGAACAGCTGCCCAGGGAGGTGTTCGAGTCACCTTCCCTGGAGGTGTTTAAGGAATGGGTGGATGAAGTGCTTAGGGACATGGTTTAAGGGAGTGTTAGGAATGGTTGGACTCGATGATCCAGTGGGTCCTTTCCAACCTGGAGATTCTATGATTCTATGACCCTATTGCAGCCTTTCAATATCTAAATGGGCTTTTAATGATAAAGATGCTGAAACACTGGATCAGGTTTCCCAGAGGAGATGAGGATGCCTCATCATTGGTAGTGTTCAAGGTCAGGTTGGATGGGGCTTTGAGAACCTGACTGAGTATAAAGTGTTGCTGCCCATGGCCGGGGGGGGTGGAGAATTGCGGGGGCGGGAACGTGGACTAGATGGATGTTTGAGATCCCTTCCAACCCAAACCATGGTTCTGGCCTCTGTGATGTCATCCTTTGTGATGCTGCCCTGTGTCCTCAGAGACCTCTCTGCTGTCCAGGACAAGCACCCTCTGGACTCACTCTCCAGGAGGATCTGGAGGAGGCAGGTGGTCTCTCCGCTGGGAGCTGCCTGCGCCTTGCTCTGTGTGTGAGAAACAAAGCAGCTGCGGTTCAGCCATTGCAGTGCCCGGTGCCGGTTCCAACGGAGAGGAAACTCTTCCCTACGGACAGGGTAAGTCAGGTGTGCCCATGCCTGCTTCTGTGTAGTGATTGCTCGGAGGTTAATCTCCGTGGCAGGGCCTCCAGTTCTTGAGGGTTCTGTCAGCTCCTGTTCTTGTGCCTCCCTGTGCTCCCACAGTCCTCAAACTCCTCAGATCCTTTACGAGCTCTCCAACCCTCTAAGGTGCAGCAAGGTGGAATTGAGTGTTGTTCCAGTTTTCCAGTTTCCGCACAGTGGTTGCTCGCAGAGGAATCTGACCAGGCTGGAACACAGGGACTCTTGATTCAAGGCCTTCCCTATTCTTCTCATTTATCACACACAAAAGTTTAATTACATTCTACAAGTCCTTAGCAAATGCTGACCCAGCTCAGAGAGCTCCCAGCAGCATTAGCTGCTTCATGGCTTCAGTGGTGGTTTTACACCTGATTCTCTTCTGTCAAGTCCCCCATTGAGACTCGTTCATGGATCGATCTTCCTTATTGTCGGATGAGTCTCAGATCCATCCCATGGCTGTAATTCTTATTGCCAGAGAAGCGATAGTCGAGATGGGAGAAATTAGTGCAATAATCACATTTTTAAACTCCCAAACATGATGCAAACCATCAGCATAATTCTCACAAATGCCATTACGTTTTGTACCAAACTCTGTAACCATCTTTTTAGGGACAATCCTAACCCACACAAATTGTTGTTTCACCATCCTGGTTCCATTGCTGCTTTTACCTCCTGGCTGAGGGTGACGTACTGACGATCTAATGGCAGTGGGGTTTGATGATTCAGATTTCTGTTGAAGGGAATCAAACATGGGACAGGAGATCAAAAGCTTCTTAGCATTCCTCCCCCTTTTAGACCCATTTCTTCCTTGTGGTGAGCGAGACCAATTTCTGGGGATGGTTTTCCATACAGCACTGCAAAAGGACTCCCTTTTCCTCTTGCCCGGGGGTTACCCTGACTTGCACTAAGGCTGACGGCAAAACCTCTGTCTGTTTGAGATGAGTCTCTTGGCATAATTTGGCACTTTGTCTTTTGAGGGTCTGCTTCATCCTTTATACATTACCACTCGGCAGAGGTGGTAAAGGAAAATGGAATCCCCAATCCATCTGTAGGAATTCAGATTCCCCCTTTAGTACTTCTGCAAGAAAATGAGGTCCACTGGCCATGGCCTCTGTGATGTCATCCTCTGTGATGCTGCCCTGTGTCCTCGGAGACCTCTCTGCTGTCCAGGACAAGCACCCTCTGGACTCACTCTCCAGGAGGATCTGGAGGAGGCAGGTGGTCTCTCCGCTGGGAGCTGCCTGCGCCTTGCTCTGTGTGTGAGAAACAAAGCAGCTGCGGTTCAGCCGTCTCATTGTCTGGTGCCGGTTCTGCCGGAGAGGAAACTCTCCCCTACGGCCGGGGTAGGTCAGGTCTGGCTGTGTCTGCTTCTGCGCAGTCATTGCTCGAAGGTTAATCTCCATGGCAGGGCCTCCAGTTCTTGAGGGTTCTGTCAGCTCCTATTCTGGTGCCTCCTAGGACCTGGAGCCTGTGCTCCTGGTTATTTTCCACATGGGAGACATTCCCAGCCCAGGGGGTCCTGTTTTGGTGTAACTGTACCAGCCCTGCCCTGTGCTCCTTCACCCCGATCAGATTTGTTTCCGAGTGCTGTATCGCTGACTCCAGGCTGTGTAGGGAGCCATCCTGGCCTGGATGCTGAAGCTCCCTTCCAATTTAGCTGCCTGCTTGTTTGCTCTGGGATCATTCAGTGCAGTCCTTAATTGCAATCCGGATTTCCCCTGATTTTGGGGTTTGGTGGCGTAATCTCTCCAGTCGGGATGTGGAGGGGGCAGGGAGCGGCAGCACGGTCAGGTCTGTCCCTGCAGAGCACGGGGCCTCCAACACCTGGGAGTTGTCCTGGTCTCTCTTCTGGTGGAGCCTTGAAGCATTCGGTCCCCAGAATGGACCTTCCTGGGTGTAGGGAGCCCTGAATATCTGGAGTGAGTGTTTGCCAAACTCTCTTCTTGCATGTTGAGAGGGAACTCCGTGGCACATCCAGTGCTTCACACTGGGTCTGGATTGTCCCAGCTGATCATCTCTGGTACAGAAGCGTTTTATCTGCTGGACTTGAGGACAGCCCTGTCCATCCTTGGGTGTCCTGCTGCTGCCGTCCTGCGCCACAGGATGGTGCGGGAGAACTGTCCATGCAGTTGGTGCAGCTGAACAGGGCAGTGGAGAAGAATGGGGCTCTGCTCCATCAGAAACTGCTGAGAGGGGAGTGATGGGAGTTCTCTGTTTGTGGTCAATTTGTGGTGTGGCTGTGAGACAGCTCGTAGGGCGGTCCTGCAGGAATTCTGACCACAGGAGCGGGCAGCAGGGAGCACTCACAGAAAGGAGGGGAATTGTTTTAAGCATCGAGGTGAGGGGAGAGTGATGAGTGCCCTGGTGAACAATGTCCGGGTATCCCTGGTCTCAGGTGAGGTTCCTGTTCCGTGTCCTGCTGGTGGAGCAGAGATGGAGATGTACAGAGCAGCTGGAAAACGAGCCTGTTTGTGCTCACAGAAATACCTGAAGGCCTTGATAGAACTTCAGGCTTCGCATTCCCTTCCCTGTGACCATTTGACAAAGATTTCTCTTTCTCCTTCTAGGGAAAAACTGAGGCTCTGCAGCATGGCTTTACGCTTCCGTGACGTTCTGTTCTATGCCGTTCCTGGAGCGGTGGGAATTCTGGGGTGCTGGTGGATCTACTCCCGTATGAAGAAAAATGCACTGAGCCCTAAGGAAAAGCAAGAGGAGGAAGGGCAGGAGAAAGATGCATCAGCCAGAGCAGCAGCGTGTGTTCCTCATAACCTGCCCATCTTAGCGAAGGAGGAATGCCGAGAGAGTGAAACCTCAGCCTCCCTGCTGCCAGCAGGGTCACCGATGTCCAAGACCTCCCCAGAGAAGAGGAAGAAGGAGAGGGAAGCCTGGGAGAAGGAGCTGATGGAGAAGGAGGCCAGGCTGGCTCAGCGTGAGCAGCAGCTCCGGAGATGGTGGGAGGATCTGGAGCGGGAGCGCAAGGAGCTGCAGAAGGAGAAGGCCTCCTTCCAGCTCGAAGGGCAGAGCCAGGTAAGTGCCGCCAGGGTTCACGTTGCCGGGGAAGTCGTGTCCTCAGGGAACTCCTGGGTGCTCCTGGGCCAGCTGCACACCAGCAGCGATCGACAGATGCCAGCGCAGACTCAGACAGGCAGGGTCTGGTATTTCTGGCTCATTCCCTGCCCGGGATGTGTGGGACTGTGTTTGGGGCTCCTCCAGAGCTGCTGAGGCATCATCAGCACTCAGGGCTGCAGGAGGGGGTTCCAACACCTTGAGCTCTGCCCGTTTCTTTGTGCCGTGTGCCGGCAGACAGTGGAGCTGAGGGGGTTGGTGCGCAGAGCAGATGCCCTGGGCAGTCCCTGGAGGTCGATATTGCCTTTGCCTTTGGCCTTCACACCATGAGGGCTCAGCTCTGGGGAGTGATCGGGCAGATGGGGCGTCCTTTCTGGAAACAGCCAGAGCCCTGTGGGTTACCAGCACCTCAGCTGCCACCAAAGCCGCTTGTGAGGCCAATAACTGTTGGGCAATGCTGTTCCTACACTGACATCCATCTCCAAAAGCGTTTGTGAGATCTGCCCAAGAGAAGGGTGTTGTTCAGAGCCAGAAAGAGCAGCCCCACACAGACCCTGCTCGGAGCATCTCTCAGCCAGCTGGGGTTCATGGTTTCACGCCTGTGCCCCAGTCTGGCTGAGGAGAGCAAGCGTCCCTTGGCAAAACACAGGCTGAGGGGATCCTCGAGGCTGCTGCCGATGGCTTGTGTGCACCTCACTCATTCTGAGGGGAATTGGCTTAGAGCTGGAGAAAAATTACTTGACAGCTCTTGGATTGTGTCCTGGAAATGGTTCTGTGTGCGTGAGCAGAGGAATTTTGGATCTCAGCAGTGAGCCCTGGGAAGCAAATCCTCAGGGCAGGGCTGGCTCCCTCCCAGCTTGGCTCCTGATCAGGCCAGGAGTTTCCCGAGCACCCGGCGAATCTGCTGCAGCATCGAACCGATGCCGACATGCGAGAGGCACAGATGCTGTGGGAGAGGCTGAGTGGTGACATAAGGGCGAGGGCTGGAGGATGAGGAGGAGGAAGTCCCTTTTCCAGGCAGGAATCCTCCTGACATTGCAGAGCTGTTCACAGAGGGTTGAGTGAGACGTTGTCGTGTGTTATTTTGATCTTCCATTGAATGCGTGGGCTCAATCACCTCCCGAGATAGAAGTTATCAAACAAAATGTCAGGAAAGATGTGTTTGCTCTCACCTTTTGTTTGGGAAGGCTTCCTCTGGCCTGTGCCGCTCCAGTGCTGGGTGCTGGCATTCCCCTGCCGGAGAGGCTCGCTTCTCCTTGGCCTTCTGCCACCGTCCCCGTGCAGGAACGCTGCAGGGGGAGCCTTGGTCTGGAGAGCTTAGAGAATATTCGCCCTTGTCTTGTAAGAGCAAAGCCAGCGGAACACTCCTCTTGCTGTGTTTGGTTTCTTTGTCCAGCAGAGAGGGCTTCTCCCTCTGCTTTGCCTGGATGGGGCCCACTCTTGAGCTGCTGAGCGGGCTGGATGTTCACCACAAAAACCTCTGTCTCTGAGCAGTCTGCGACACCTTTCCTACCCAGGGTCTCTGCTGGCCTCTTCCGTCACTAAAGAAAATTGCTTTTCTTTTCCTTTACAGACTTCCAGTTTACAGAAGAAAGTCGCAAGAGTCCCCTCCCAGTCTGGGGTCGCTGAGGCCTCCAAGGAGAAGAGCCCTGCCCGTCCTCAGCAAGGGCACGTGGAGTCAGAACCGTCCGTCTCCCCAAGAAGCAAGAGTCTCCTAAGGGCCCTCAAAGAGAAAAGCCCTTTCCGTTCCCCTGGCAGATCCAAGACGATGGACCAGGCTGCTGAGGAACAGCCCGGATGCCAGACTGCCTCTTCTGTTCAGCCAAAGCCAAGGGGAAGGAGAAGGAGAAGATAACGGGATGGGGACTCTTAGGTCCCTTTCCAAAGTCCTTCAAGTGTCTTAAATTCCAAAGGGATCGATTTATGATGAAACGACACCAGCGATCCTTTTCCACATTATGTTTTATTTGTGTAGTAATACTTGTTGGTTTCTTTGGAGGAAAAATAAAGAATCTTAGAATCATAGAATATTGTGAGTGTGAAGGGACCTTCTCCTAATATCCAACCTAAACCTCCCTTGGCTCATCTTCCCAACATTCCCTTGGGTGGACAAGGTATCATGTGGCCCAGTGTGTCTCAAGAACCCATCACCCAGTAGGAAGGCACAGGCCATGAAGGGGGCTTGGAAGCTCACATCTGGCAGTGTCTCTGACAGAGCAGCAGAAGGCACCTGGTTGACACATTGACTGTGAGATCCTCTAGAGGGGTCAGGCTCATAGAATGGTGGGGTCATAGAAGACGCGGTTCATTAAAGAACTGGGGCATTGAAGGATCAAATCAATGCAGTTTCATAGTAGGGTCAAAGGAGATTCGAAAGATTCAGGTCAGAGAAAGGTTGTAGAAGAGTCGGGTAATAGAGGGGATGGGTCTTAGAAGCATCATAGATGAGTTGGTTCATATAAGGGTCAGAGAACAGCCAGGTAATAGAAGTTTCAGTTCAAAGAAGGATTGGGTCACTCAATAGTCACAGAAGTGACTTCCAGAGGGCAGACTTTGGACTGTTCAGAAGGTTGGTTGGCAAAGTCCCATGGGAGACAGTCCTTCAGGGCAAGGGAGCCCACGAGGGCTGGGTGGGCGCTCTTAAAAAATGAAATACTAGTAGCTCAAGAGCAAGCCATCCCTGTGTTCTGGAAAAGGAGCTGGTGGGGGGGAAAAAGCCAGCTCGGTTGAGCAGGGAGATCCTGATATACATCAAAAAGAAGAAGAATGTCTCTGAGCTTTGGAGGAAGGGACAGGCATCTTGGGTGGACTACAGGGAGGAAGTGAGATCATGCAGGGAAAAAATCAGGAGGGCTGAGGCCCAATTAGAAATCAAATTGGCTAAATCTGTGAAAGATAATAAAAATCTTTCTAAAAATACATTAACAAGAAAAGGAGGACTGAGGAGAATATTCAGTCCCTATTGGATGCAGAAGGAACAACAACAACAGGGGATGAGGATAAGGCTGAGGTACTTAATGTCTTCTTTCCCTCAGTCTTTAATAGTAAGGAAAGTTGTTCCCCCTGTGTACAAACCCAGGAGTTAGAGGAGCAGAATGAGGCTCCCATGATCCAAGAGGAGGTGGTTAGAGACTTGCTTGCCCAGCTCGACACCCACAAGTCTATGGGGCCGGATGGGATCCACCCAAGAGTATTGAAGGAGCTGGTGGATGTCCTTTCCAAACCCCTTTCCATCATCTTCCAGAGGTCCTGGCTGACTGGGGAAGTTCCACTGGACTGGAGGCGGCTGATGTTGTGCCCATCTACAAGAAGGGTTGCAGAGAGGATCCGGAGAACTCCAGGCCTGTCAGTCTGACCTCAGTGCCGGGGAAAGTCATGGAACAGGTGATCTTGAGTGCTATCACGAAGCACATGCAAGAGAACCGGGTGATCAGGCCCAGTCAACACGGGTTCACGAAAGGCAGATCTTGCCAAACTGACCTGATCGCCTTCTATGACAAAGTGACTCGACTACTGGATGGGGGAAAGGCTGTGGATGGAGTCTTCTTGGACTTCAGGAAAGCCTTTGACACAGTTTCTCACAGCATTCTGCTTCAGAAACTGTCAGCCTCTGGCCTGGACAGGCGCACACTCTCCTGGGTTGAAAACTGGTTGGATGGCCGGGCCCAGAGAGTGGTGGTCAATGGAGTTAACTCCAGCTGGAGGCCAGTCACAAGTGGGGTTCCTCAGGGCTCGGTACTGGGTCCAGCTCTGTTCAATGTCTTTATCAATGACCTGGATGAAGGCATTGAGTGCACCCTCAGCAAGTTTGCAGATGACACTAAGCTGGGTAAAAGCGTGGATCTGCTGGAGGGTAGGGAGGCTCTGCAAAGGGATCTGAACAGGCTGGACTGCTGGGCCGAGACCAATGGCATGAGGTTCAACAAGGCCAAATGCCGGGTCCTGCACTTGGGGCACAACAACCCTATGCAGTGCTACAGACTAGGAGAAGTCTCGCTAGAAAGGTGCCTAGAGGAGAAGGACCTGGGGGTGTTGGTTGACAGCCGACTGAACATGAGCCAGCAGTGTGCCCAGGTGGCCAAGGAGGCCAATGGCATCTTGGCTTGGATCAGAAACGGTGTGACCAGCAGGACCAGGGAGGTTATTCTCCCTCTGTACTCAGCACTGGTGAGACCGCACCTTGAGTACTGTGTTCAGTTCTGGGCCCCTCACCACAAGAAGGATGTTGAGGCTCTAAAGTGCGTCCAGAGAAGAGCAATGAGGATGGTGAGGGAGCTGGAGAAAAGAGTATTATTAGGAGCGGCTGAGAGAACTTGGGTTGTTTAGCCTGGAGAAGAGGAGGCTGAGGGGAGTCCTTATTGCTCTCTACAACTTCCTGAAAGGAATGGCCTCAAGCTCCGCCAGGGGAGGTTCAGGTAGACATCAGGAAAAAAGTGTTGACGGGGTCATTGGGCACTGGAACAGGCTGCCCAGGGAGGTGGCTGAGTCACCCTCTCTGGAGGTGTCTAAGGGACGAGTAGACGAGATGCTGAGGGGCATGGTATAGGAAGTGTTAGGAATGGTTGGACTCAATGATCCAGTGGGTCCCTTCCAACTTAGTCATTCTATGATTCTATGGTTCTATGATCTAACAGTACTATGACCCAGCTCTTCTCTGATCCAATACTTCTATGACCTGACCATTCTATCACCTTTATGTGACTCTCGTATGATGCAACACGTCTCTGACCTTGCTATGACAAATTTTCTATGACACTACTCTTCAATGACCTCATTTTTCTATTACTCTTCTGTGACATGACACCTTTGACCCTGCCCTTCCATCAGCCAACTCTCCTATAACTCTTCTATTACTCTTCTATGACCTCACACTTCTGGGACCATTCAGTGACCACCTCCATATGTGGCCCAAACATTCTTTCACCTGACTGCTCTCTGACCCTTCTATAACCCAAGCCTCATGAACTTACTTACCTATGACATTTCTAAGACCCAATTCCTCTATTACCTGACTCTTCCACAACCATTCTTGAAAGCACCTCATGGGCTGGAGATGGGCCGGGAGTCTGGCCGAAGGATCCCACTCATCTGCACAAGAAGGTGGACATTCCCAGGTATCACAGAAGGTGTGCCTGACCAATAGACGTGTTCATGGAGCCGGTCAAATGCCAAAGTCCTTTCCTTTATTTGTAGCCTTGGTGACTTGTTGATGTCTAAACACTCTCTGTGGATGCTGACATGGACTGAGCAGCCTGGTCTGACATCAGAGCTAGTGCTGCTTGGAGCTGGGCTTTGGGCTGGAGGTCACCTGAGCTCTATTATTCCCTAAGTTTTTCTAGGAGCAGAAGATGTAGAGACTCACTTAGCAGGTTGTCCTGAGCCTCCACAGGAGGCCTAAGTGTGCCCTCACACCTCATGCTGTGGGCCCCTAACTCCATCCTGGCAGACCTCCTCCAGATCCTCTCCAGTTTCTCCACTTTCTTTTTGAACGGTGAGACCCTTTGGGTCCTGTGGCATCGTCCTGGTGCCAGAAGAGTGAGGGCAGTGATTGTCTCCTTTGCACAGCATCAGGAGTTGCTCACTCTGCTCCCTCCCAGGGAGTGGCTGAGGGTGGGCAAGAAGTTGTCATGGGGACACAGCCAGGAGAGCTGACCCCGACTGACCAGAGGGAGATCCCATAACATAGAATGCCACTCTCAGCGAAAAAAATCGGTGGACAGAAGAAACAGAGATTTTTATTGTTCGAGGTGATGGGTGATGGTATACTGTTAGGATTTCTGTCTGCCTGAGGGAGGTGGGAAGTGATGGCATTTACAATGGTTTTGGGTTTGGATTAGTTAAGTCTTTATCTTTTTTCTTTCAGCTATTAAACTATTTTCAGCTCAACCCACAAGTCAAAATCACTTCCATGGAGCAGCATGGGCAGAGATCAGCCGGCTGAAGAGTGCTCTGAGGAGATGGACCTGGGCACCCTGGTGCTTGCTTGTCCTCACTCACAAGAGACCTTCACCAATTCTGTGCTCTTTCAATAGAGATTTTACAAAGTAATGTGAATTTCTCCTGGAAATTCCTCAGCCTGGAGAAGAGAAGGCTTCGGGAAGACTTTATAGTGGCCTTCCAGTAGCTGAAGGTGGTCACCAAGAAAGCTGGGGAGGAACTTTTTCCAAGGACATGGAGTGTTAGGGCAAGGGGGAATGGCTTTAAACTGGAGAGGGAAAGATTTAGATTAAACATTAGGAAGAAATTGTTTACAAAGAAGTTGGTGAGGCAGTGGCCCAGGTCTCCCAGGGAAGCTGTGGATGCCCCCTGCCAGGAAGTGTTCAAGGCCAGGTTGTATTGGGCCTTGAACAGTCTGGTCCAGTGCAGGTGTCCCTGCCCATGGCAAAGGGGGTTGGAACTGGATGGGCTTTAAGGTCCCTTCCAACCCAAACCATTCTATGATTCTGAAAAGAATGGTAAAATGAACTTAAATAAAAACATGTATTTCTTAGGTGCACTTTGAAATCTTCCTCTTTAACCACACTGGGAAATGACTCCAAGGAGATGTACAAGGCTTGAAGACCTGGAGAAATCTCCAGGAAGACAAAGAGCTCATTAAGGCTTTCTGTATTTTAATGAGACCCAGGGTGGATTTGCTGATGAGTCCTTGAACCTCAGCTGCTGAGAGGAGGTTGAAGAAAGCTCTCAAGAAGTCAAAAGCAGAATTCAGAGTTCCTTGAAGTATTAATTGGTCTCAGTGAGGATGGTTAGTGACAAAGCTTCCCCAGGGACTCGTTAGAGCCGAGAATTGGAGGCCATGATTGCAGGCAGGCAAAGGCACTGTGCAGGCAGCTGTGATGCTGAGAAAATCCTGGGTTTGCTCGGTGAAGCAGAAAGGCCAAGGCCTGACCCCCAGGCCCTGGGCAGGCAGATCTGGCTTTGACTGCAATGACGCTGCTGTCATGAACATTCTCACACTGCTGAACTAAATTGGGAGCAGTTATTCCATGTCATCCCAAACACAGGCCTGTAGGGTTACATGAGATGCCAAGGCTCTCACACCAAGATCCATGCAGTTGTAGAAGGTTCAGGTCTTAGAAGGGCAGAGTCATAGAAGTGTTGATTCATAGAAGAGTTGCAGAAAACCTCTGTGTGAGAGCTGTCAGGTGATAGAAGGGTTGGATCATAGTGGTGTAACAGAGGAGTGCAGTCATAGAAGGTTGATAGAAGTGTTGGGTCATAGAATTCTCATGGCAGAACTGGGTCATAGATGATTCAGGTCATAAATGGATCATAGAATATTTAGGGCATGGAAGAGTTGAGTCATTGAAGTGTGAGTTTATTTGGGTTTTGGGAGGGTTTGGTCATAGAAAGGTCACAAAAGGGTTGTGTCAGCGAAGATTTGGGTCACAGAAGAGTGATAGAACAGTCCGGTGATGGAAGAATCTGGCCACAGAAGTTTCATAGAAGAGTCAGGTCATGGAAACTACCATCATAGATAAGTCAGACAACAGTCAGGTCATAGAATTGCGTGTTGTCTCATAGAAGGCTTGAGTCGTGGAAGGGCCTGGTCGTATAAGAGATGGGTCACAGAAGAGTTGAGTTATAGTTGTGTCAGGTGTAGAGGAACAATAGAAGATTTCAGTCACAGAAGATTCATAGAATGTTTGGGTGATAGAAGTCTCAGGTCACAGAATTTTCTCGTAATAGAAGTGTCGAGTCACAGACACATGAGAGTTGATTGGGATAATAGAAGAGTTTGGTCATAGAAGGGTCATGGAAGAGTCAGATAAAAGAAGTGTCAGGTCATAAAATGGTCGGGTCATAGATTATTCTGGTTGTAGAGGAGCCAGGTCATAGCAAGCTGTAGAAGGATCATAGAAGAACTGGGTCATGGAAGGCTTGTGCCATAGAAGGCTCGGGTTTTAGAAGGGTCAGGCACAGAGGAGTCCTAGAAGAGTGGGATGGTGGAAGAGTTGGTTCATAGAAGATATGAATGATTGAAGGCTCATTGAAGAGAAGAGTTGTAGAAGGAGTTGTGTCATTGAGGTGTTGGGTCATAGAACAACTAGGTCATAGAAAGGTCATAGAATTTTGGGTGATAGTAGTCCTAAAAACACAGCTGGTGGCTCATTCAAGAATCATGTCATCCAGGAGTCAGATCATAGAAGGGTCACTTAATAGTAGGGTTGGTTCATAGAACAGTTGAGTCATTGAAGGGTCGGGTTAGAAGAGTCAGGTCATAGAAGTGTCAGGGCATAGATTATTTGCATCACAGAAGAGGGATAGAAGCCATGGGTCATAGAAAGTCATGTCATAGAAGAGTCAGAGAATAGTCAAGTCATAGAAGGTCATAGAAGGCTCGAGTCACAGAAGTGTCAGGTTATATATAGGATGGGTCAAAGAACACTCAGGTTATAGATGAGACGGATCATAGAGGAGTAATAGAAGAATTCAGTCCCAAAAGATTCATAGAGGTGTTATGTCACAGAAGTCTCAGGCCATAAACCACCTGGGTGCTAGAAGGGTCATAAAATATGTGGGTCATGGGAGAGTCAAGTCATAGAAGCATGAGAGTTTAGTCAGGAGAAGGAAGGATCGGGTCATAGAAAAGTCTTAGAAGAGTTAGGTCATAGAAGAATTGGGTCATAGAATAGTTGGGTCCCAAATATTCAGGTCATAGAGGAGTTTGGTAATAGAAGGGTGGTGAGACACAATCTGCCCAAAGGGAATCCAATCCACTTCTCTTTCAGAAATAGAATCTGAGGGGAAAACGTCTGGGGCACAGACTTTAGCTCCCCTGCTCATCCATTGGCCCTTTCTGGAAAGGACATGCAAAGTGGAAGAAGTGCCACTGGTCAGGGAGTCTCCATGGCCTTGTGAAAATGATGGAGAGTGGCCTCACTGGGACATCGTCCTGCTCACTCAGCTCCCTGGGATAATCTCTCTCCTGACCCGCAGGCTGGGAAGGATTGTGTTTGCTCAAGTGATCCCTGACTTGTTCCCCACACACCGCTGTTCCATCTCCTCCAGAGTCCCATCCTGAGTCACAGTGGCCTGAGAGAACTTGCTGGGGAAGACAGGGACAAAGAGGAAGACAGAGGATCTCAGATCTCTCCTCACCTGCTCTGCCTGAATTCATCAGTGCCCACACAGGTCTGAAGCAGCAAACACTCATCATGGGGCCATTGAATGGCCTTTCAACCTGAGACTGAATCTCGGTCTGGACCCATGCTGAGCATGGAGGATGCTGTCCTTGAAGACTCTCTGTGCTGAGCTCTGTGACCATGGCCCAGCTCTGTCTCCCACAGGAACAGCTCCATCTCCTCCTGCCTGTGCCCCTGGCTGAGGGCACTGCTGCCCATTGGGGTTGAAGCCCTGCAGCTGTGGCACCAGGCAACCTCATCCCTGCAATGAGGAAAACTGGGACCAAGTGTCCAAACCCCATGTGTGCGAAGCCTTTGCTTAGCAGAAAGGCATGTCTGGGACAGAAGAGAGCTGAGTGTCTTTCAGACTCCAGGCCGAAAGACCTATAATGAAATGCGTAAATTCACTCAATGGAACAGATACCCGCAGCGTGGAGAGTTGAGA